>NW_010358720.1:347256-365312 GCF_000414095.1 Morus notabilis | reverse complement strand
ATATATATATATATATATATGATCTGAAGTACTGAATAAAAGTAAAGGCTGATGAGAAGATAGAGTAGAAATCAGCAAGAAATTTAATTACCTTGTACAAGGAAAGGCTCAAATGGACGATGATATTATTATAATTATGAGAGTTAGGTAGCCAGGTTGGAAGGCTCTTTATCCTATAACAATATTTATAATATATGAACTTGTGAAGAAGAATGGAGGTTAAAAGAGTAGTAGTGAAGGAAGGAAAGAAAGGAGGAGATCCATCCACCATTTACCAAGTTGAAGTCGGATTTTGGAATGTGCGGCGTGGTGCTTGCTTTTTCTGATGCCCTCTGACTTTATCCATCTGATTCATGTTTTTTTTTTTTTTTTTTGGGATCAAAAAATAGAAAAAGCAAGTCATGTTAGTTTGCTTTTCAGGGAATTAAGCCTCGTTTATTCTCTTAGTAATTCACGTATTTAATACTTAATAGTTAAATTTTGTTTAATGGGTGTCTCATCAGATCCCGCCCAATCCATACCTGTATGTGTATATATGAATATCTCATTTAGCTCATATATATATATATATTATTGGCATGGCCAATAATATATTCTTTATACATATATACTGGGCAATGGCACTCTTGTGAACAAAAGCAATTAGTGCTATTTCTTATATATTATGCATGTGTAAGTATAAATATAAATATAGTATACATCATCTAATCTTCAACTCAACTAGTGAGGGAACTTGATTCAGCGAATCCAACCAACAACAACACAAGATTATATACGAATACAACAACACAAGATTATATACGAATACGAATATATTAAGTTCTTATTCTTACTCTTGTTCTTTGTTTTCCTTGTATTTTTGTTGATGAATTTCTCACGATAATATTAAAGGCATGCATAAAGAATATTAATTGTACTAAATAGTTAATATGGTGAGAATATCCACTCAAAAAAATGGTTCCAACACACTGAATGTTGCGCGCCCACACATATGGATCAACGATTTAATATTTTATTTATTTGTTTGTTTGCGTCATCGCAAAAGGAATCGGATCCCTGGGAAGTTGCATCATCAAAATGAAATGGAGATGTCTGATCATGATCATCTTTGCACTAACTTGAAATATCATCTTATTATATTATTAATAAATCCCTTTAGATTTCTTGCAACCACCAGAAATACACAGCCATACACTTGTCCAGAAATTAAAACAAACAACAAAATTTTAGTTAAACCATACACTTGTCAAGAAACCAAGTTTTAACAACAAAATTATAGTCAACAGGTCGTTTTCTGTTATAAAATTTGTTTTCTTATATGAAAATTTAACGACCTGTCATTTTCTGTTATAAAATTTGTTCTTTTATTAAATTTTAACGACATGCCGTGCTTGACATTTAACGTCGTTTTCTAACTTGTAAACTTTTATGTCGTTTATTATAATGTGCGACGTCTTTTTTCCTGCAATTTATCACATGTGAAAAAAAAAAAAAAAAAAAAATAGCGACATGTCGTTCATTATCAGTTCTTGTCTTCCTTGTGGTTTTGCAGTAATGCAAACAATCTGCAAACAAAAGTGAGTTCAAACTTCAAGGCCGTTCAAATTAATGATTAGTGATTTTATTGCATTATTTTTTCTTATAAAAAATTTAACTTTTAATTTAAATTATTTAATTTGAATGCATAGAAACTAATTATCTGATTCGAGTTTAGAATTCGAGTTTTGTTACAGTAAAAAGCTCTCACAAACAGTCATATCTAACTTTTTTGCTACAGGAAAAAGCTCTCACATAAAATCACATCTCAACTCGAATTCTAAACTCGAATCAGCGAAATAAACGAAGCCTAAACAAACTTGCATTTTTCTAATTCTGCTTTCACTTGAAATTTGAAACATCAAAAGACGTTGTCTTATTTCAGAGTTAGATGTCGACTAATGGAAAAAAAAAAAAAAAGACTATTTTGATAAAATTGAGGTGTTTCTCCGTTTTGCTTTCCTTTCAGAACTTATTAATTGCTATATTGCCTATTGGGTTTTCTAATTTTTTTTTTTCATTTATCAAATATGAATATATACAATTTCAGATTTTCCTTACATTTAAAACACCTACAATCAAGCGCATTTTAAAAATAGTTCAACAATAATTTTTAAAGTTGTCAGTTTTTTTTTAATGAATAAATATATTTTAAAACATGAAAAGGAAATACAAACATCAACTTGTACACATAATTGTTACCATATGAAACAAGACATCTACAGACCTTTTATTTCATCAGTAAACTCAAATGAAGTTTAAGAAAAAATGGTGTATACCAAACTCTACCAACAGAAATCATTAAAAAAGATACACTAGAAATTGAGCGAAATATATGAATCTTTAATAGATGCTCTAAATTTGATGGAAAATCAGATCAACTAATATCGATAAACTCATAACATGAAGACTCTATCTTAAACTCAGCATTTTCCAACAAGCTGGTAAATAACTTACATTTTTATTTATCATAATTGGAGAATGAGAGTCAATCACACATTTACTTTTTTTTTTTTTTTTTTTTTTTTTTTTTAAACCCCCATTTTTTTTTTTTTTTTTTTTTTTTTTTTTTTTGTTATTCTAGAATGGGGTTGGATTGGTAGGCCTCGTTTAAATTTGAGATTGAAAAATGGGATTAGCAATCTTACGTCTCCTTCGGAATTGAGACTCTCATTTCTGATATTAATATTGAATTACTATATTACTCATAATTTACTTACAAATATAAATTTAAAATAATAATTAATAATAATTCAAAAATAGTTATAGTTAGTTATCTTTCATTTGCCTAATATTATAATATTAGCCTAATTGTTGATAAATTTAATACAATAAAATATGTACTTTATTTTGTTTATTAAACTTTGTAATAGATTTTAATTTTTAACACTTTTAATTTTTATGTTTTTATTTATTTCGTTTAAATTTTGATAATTTATTTTTATATTTTAAATAATTATGCAATTTATTTATTATTTCATTATGCTATTATCATAATAAATATTTTAATTATCATTAATTTTATATATTAACTACACATATTTCCGTATTTTTGTACAAGTTTATTTTGATTATGGGTGTAAAGACATGAATGAAATTTATAGTAACTCGATCATCGTCAAATATTTAGTGGTATGATTGGTTAGATAATAATTTATGATGTCTAATCAATTAAATCATACTACATGATCTCAGGATAAATACACAAAAATTAGTTAAAAAATAATTTAAATTTTGACGCATAATAAATTGAACAGTAGATTTATACTCGAGCTTTTGTCACAAATGCTCATATTTTTCTTTCTTTGAGTAGGGTTCTCATTTTCATTTTGATGAATAAAATTGGAGGAATGCAAAAGTAGAACTACAGTAGCTGAGCGGAGAAAGAGTGAAAGAGAAGCGGACACGGCAGACGTAAAGAGTAGAAGAGGGGACTGGACTGGAGGTTTGAATGGAAACTCGAAAGAAATGACCATCGCCATGTATTTAAATTAATAAAAATTAGAACTTTACAAACTAGGGGAAAAGAAAGGAAACGCTTTTGGTCGCGGATCCGAATTTCGAAGAAGAAGAAGAGGGATTAATTATTTTTTTCAGAATTATAATTATCAATTGGGGAAGTGAGCCGATGAAGGACGTAAGGAGGTTGCTGAAAGGGGTGTCTCTGATTGCCAAGGAATTCTCAAAACGCTCTTCTTCTTCTTCTTCTTCTTCTTCTTCTTATTCTCGTAATTCCCTCCTCTACAAAGCGTTGCTCTCCGCCACCGACCTCTCCGGCCTCACCAGAGGCTCCCTCCGCCGGTTCTCCAAACCTAACCCTAACCCTAATCCCATTCTTACTCCTCCATTGAATCAAAATCAACCTAAAATCGATCAACATCAGGATCAGATTCAGAATCAACCTACAGAAGATCAACATCAACAGAATGATCAACGTGATCATGATCAGAATCAACGTCAAAATGAAGAGACGATGATGAGCATTGATAAGAATGAAGGTCGGCGGAGGCCGAGAGAGAGACGAGTTCCGTCGACCCCGTTCTCGAGAGCCTTGGGGTTCGCGGGATTAGGAGCGGGACTCGCCTGGGGAACTCTTCAGGAGTCCGCCAAGAGGCTTGTTTTCGGCACTCCAATTCAAAATCCTAATAATGCTAGTAATCCCTTCTTGTCCCCCCAAAACGCAGAGCGGTTGGCTCTTGCTCTGTGCAGAATGCGCGGAGCCGCCCTGAAAATCGGGCAGATGTTGAGCATTCAGGACGAGTCTCTTGTTCCTCCTCCCATTCTGGCTGCTCTTGACATAGTTCGTCAAGGCGCCGATGCCATGCCCAGAAAGCAGCTCAATCAAGTCTTGGAATCTGAATTGGGACCTCATTGGTCCTCTTCTCTGCTTTCTTTTGGTTATCAACCAATCGCCGCCGCCAGTATTGGCCAGGTGCACCGAGCTGTTACAAAGGATGGCATGGATGTCGCCATGAAAATTCAGTACCTAGGTGTTGCAGATAGCATTGAAAGTGACATTGAGAATGTCAAGCTTCTCTTGAATTATACTAATTTAATTCCCAAAGGCCTTTACCTCGACCGAGCAATCAAGGTAGCTTTACCATTACTATTACCATTACCAGTAATGATGAACATGAACATCCCCTTGTCTTGTCAGTTGTCACTTTGTGTTTTACTCTTTCATTTGTATTTGTGTTGTTATCTTTATTAATTAGGTTGCAAAAGAAGAACTATCTCGTGAATGCGACTATGAGTTGGAGGCATCTAATCAAAAACGATTTCTCCAACTGCTATCCAACACTGACTTACAAGGTTTTTATGTCCCTGTGGTTGTGGATCATATTTCAAGTAAAAGAGTCTTAACTTCTGAGCTCATTTCAGGTATACCTTTCAAGCAATGGCTTTTTTTTTTTTTTTTTTTTTTTTTGCTTTGGTTATGAGATTTGTGTCCCGTGATCCTAACAAATAAGCTTTTTTTTTCTTTTTTAAATCGAAAGGAAGAGCTTTCAATATGCGTGATTATGATAGAAATGAATTTAAGAAATTGATTAATTACTCTTTAGAGCAACTCTCTCTTTCTGGCCGATTTATCATGTTCTTTTGGATGCCTAAAAGCTTACAAGCTGTTCTAGGAACTCAAATCCCTGTAGAAAGGCCACATTGTGATTCACTACTAATTGGGGTTTCAAATTACTACTTTTTAAACGTTTTCCAAGGAACCTGGAAGCAAACTTCGAATTCAATACCAATACACATGTATTAGTCACTGGCGTTTTAAATTACTATCAGTTTGAATAAATTGTGAAATTGAGGAGGAAACAATGTGAATAAAATAGGAGACGGTAACCCAATAAGGTGAATTGTATTTTGCATCTGCTTCTCTCAATTTTAACTAAGCATTTGTGGAAATGAGATTGGAGAAATGATATTTCTTCTATTCCTCGTTTTCAACTTCTGACGGTCGTCTTCTGGGGATTTTCCTTTTAAATTTTTTTTTTTTGAATTTTTATCTTGTTTCAATAGGTTTTGTTGTAAATTATCCAAACGGATTTTGATTCTTCATTATGTAGAGTTGAACTTCATTAATAATTACATCTTCAGTGACGATTAATTTTCTATTCATTAATAATTACATCTTTGGTGATGATTAATTTTCTATTGGTACAGGAATTCCCATTGATAAAGTGGCATTATTAAGCCAGGAAACTCGTAACTATGTGGGGAAGAAGCTGCTAGAACTCACATTGATGGAGTTATTTGTCTTTCGGTTTATGCAGGCATGTCCTGTCATTTGAAAGTTATGAGGTTCTCAAGTCGAGTCATTTTTGGTTTTTCTTAGCTTTAGCTCTCAACTTGCATTGCTTGTGTTGTGTTTGATGTGATGCAGACTGATCCTAACTGGGGTAATTTCTTGTACGATGAGTCCACTAGAACAATCAATCTGATCGACTTTGGAGCAGCTCGAGACTACCCGAAACGTTTTGTTGATGACTATTTAAGAATGGTTAAGTCTACTTGTTCTTTTACTTGCTCAATGCATAGCCCTGTCTTTTCAATTTGCTCAACATATTAAGGGTGTTAACCTCACTTACAAACCCCTGTTATATTGGATTATTTTTGTTTTAAGATTAAGCCTCCCGGCATCATGAGGTATTGAACTGCATGTCTCTTAAGAATATAACGATGCATATATAATATATTTGTTCTGCGCTAAAGTTCCAATGCATCTTTGATCAGGTTCTTGCTTGTGCAAATGGAGATAGAGACGCAGTCATTGAGATGTCTCAGAGACTTGGATTCCTCACAGGGATGGAGTCGGAGATAATGTTAGAGGCTCATGCCCAAGCCGGTTTTGTCGTTGGGTTGCCTTTCTCAAGAGCCAGTGGATATGATTTTCGGTCCACCAATATTATGCAGAGTATTTCGAACCTTGGGGCAACAATGCTGAAGCACAGGCTGACGCCGCCGCCCGATGAGGCATACAGTCTTCATCGCAAGCTTTCAGGTGCCTTTTTGGCTTGCATCAAGCTTGGGGCTGTGGTACCATGTAGGGAATTACTACTTGAAGTATACGAGCATTATCAGTTTGCTGAAGAAGGTGATGAGATGCCGTCAAGTAGCTCCATTTCTTGATAGGGTTTTTTTTCTTTCTTTTTTCTTTTCCTAAATTGGAGTTGGGTAGAAATCGAGCTTCATTGAGAATGAGATAGAATCGAGAGCTAGGGTTTAGGCCAGAGGATAAAGTTCCATTTTTCAAATGATACATTCAGTTGGTTCATTTGTTTTTTATATTTTATTCCGATGAGATTGAGTTGATTTTGGAAATTGGACAAGAGCCGTAAGGCTTGGGTGGATACCCTTGAATTTATTTAATACTATAAATAAAAGTGATCCGTTTTTGTAAGAAGATTCGTTTAATTTGATTAATTAAATTAAATGCTTCAGAGTTTAATTTTAGGGGGGAAAAAAAAGGTTAGATTGTTGTGGTGGTCTAGTGTTAGGATGGAAATGCATTTGTATTGTATGGAATGGGAACAATGAGAAAAGCAGGAAGGTAGGCGGCGGTTTTGGAATGACGCAGGAAGGTAGGCGGCAGTTGAAATGGGGGGAGAGAGAGAGAGAGAGAGAGAGAAATCAACTTTGCGAATTGTAACCCTGTCGGTGGCCACGTTAATAATTAATAACGAATGAGTTGTATTAGCATGTGATAAAATAAATACATAAGATGCACACGAATAAACACAAGAAAGGCGAGAGGTTTTTTTTTTTCTTTTTTTTTTAAATTATTTTTTACTACTTATATTAAGTGATTGCTTTCTAGTTACAAGTCCAACAAGTATACTAACATTATTTTGTGTTTAAGATTGACATTTTTGGTTTAAAATGAATGGAGTACCAAGCTTGAGATGGAAAAGGGACACCATATTCTTACAATGTTAGATTAGATTAGATTGGTTGGCGTTGTCTAATTACTGTGTTGGATGTGCGGGTGTGAATGAAGGAAGGCAAAAGAAGGAAAAAAAAAAAAAAAAAAAAAAAAAAAAAAGAAAGGCAGCTCGCTCATGAGTATGAAAAGCAATAATTAGACATTATTATATATATATATATATATGTGTGTGATGATATCTCTCTATGAGATGTCGTTTGGTTGAATAATTCACTGCTCACCACCAGTCACCAGTACCACTCGTTTCGATGGAAACAGCTGTTCGCCCACAATACTACACAATACCCATTACGTAACCCAACCATTCATTTTCATTCATGACTTTTTTTACACAATGCTACTTTCCCTTTTCCTTGATATTTTCTTTTCTTTTTTATATATTTTATTTTAAAAAAGGAAAGAGAGTAGTAAGTCTAAAAATAGAAAAAGGAGGAGATGCGTGTTTGTTGCCGCTGTTGTGGATGGTTTGGTAAAATTGGGAGCATTGGCATTACCAAACAGCGCAAAACACGCCTTCCTGCTTTTACTGTGACACTCTCACTCACTTTACACCATAAAATAAATAAATACAATACAATACAAGTAATACACATCCTCCGCATATTATTATTTATTATGGGGGAAAAGGAAAAAAGAAAAATATATATAATGCCTTTTCTAACAGCATGCGAAGACTGGAGGGCGTGCGTTACGTTTGGTTTTGAAAATAATAAAATATTGTAAAAAAAATAATCATAATAAAAACAAAAAACTAGGAAGGGGGGAACACTGGGGAAAAGAGACCAACACAGCAGAATCTCTCATAATAAAAAAGAAAAATGACAGTGAGGGAGGGAGCAGCATTGTTATTTGTTATTTCGGAATAAACACCGAGTAATAATAAATGAAAAGGAAAAATGACTAGATTTTAGATTTCTTTTTAGTATTTTGGAATAAGCACAAGTAACACTGGTACTAGTAGTCTAGTACTAATCGTGAATTCAGAAGAAGGAGAAGAAGAAGAATAAGAAGAAAGATGAAGGTGAATGTGGCGGCGATGTTTGTGATGATGGCGGCGGCGTTGGCGGTGGTGGTAGTGGCGGCTAATGATGAATCGATGGAGAATTATGAGGTAGCAGAAGCAGAAGCAGAAGCATTAGGACTTGATTCTCAGCCTCAACCTCAACCACTGATGGTCCCACTCACTCTCATCCCTTCTGCTGATTCCACCGGAGCTGGTACATTACATTCATTTTTTCATGTATTCATATATATATATATGTATATATATATGCTTTCTAGTTTCTTGAACAACTTCTTCTTCTTCTTCTTCTTCTTCTTCTTACAAGTAAAAATAAAATAAAAATAAAACCAAATGTCTATTCTGAGGTTTGTTGTAAACTGTAAAGTGTGTTTGGATGGAACACTGCCTGGGTACCATATCCACAGAGGGTACGGATCTGGAGACAACAGCTGGCTCATTCAGTTGGAGGGCGGTGGTTGGTGTAATTCCATCCGCTCCTGCGTTTATCGCAAGACTACTCGCCGCGGCTCTTCCCATTACATGGAGAAGCAGCTTCCCTTCACCGGAATTTTGAGTGACAAGCCTCAAGACAATCCAGATTTCTTTAATTGGAACAGAGTCAAGCTCCGCTATTGCGACGGCGCTTCATTCAGCGGCGACTCTCTCAATAAGGTAGCTGGATCCATATTCCATCAGCTCTTCTCTATTTCATATATAATAAATTCTTTTGTTTACTACTCTTTAATTACATAAATAAAACAAAACTCAATCAAATCAAGACATGTTTGCTTTATACTAAATTATTAAAAGGAAAATGATCCTGTTAGTATGTAAGTACTCATTCATTCAATTTCATCATCAGGATGCGCAACTTAACTTTAGAGGACAACGGATTTGGTTAGCCGCCATGGAAGACTTACTTTCCAAGGGAATGAAGAATGCGCAGCAGGTCAGGTCCTGCTTAATGATTAATATTATTTTATTTGGATTGCATTAATTTTTATTTTATTTTACTTGGATTTTCCTTTTTCATTCATCCATTCATAGTGTTTGAATTATTTGGATTAATATTATATTATAGGCTCTTCTATCTGGATGTTCTGCTGGAGGTCTTGCTTCAATACTTCATTGTGATGAGTTTAGGGACTTGTTTCCACAAACTACACGTGTCAAATGCCTTAGCGATGCTGGTTTCTTCCTCGATGCGTAATAACAAGACAACAACATTTATGCATACATATATTACTTTTTCCTTTCTTTCTTGCTACAAACTACAAACTACAAACTACAAACTACAAACTACAAACTTAACTGCTGCACGCACTTATTTCGCAGGACTGATGTATCGGGTGGCCACACCCTAAGGAATTTGTTTGCAGGTGTCGTTTCCTTGCAGGTAGTATAGAATCAAATAGACTATAGATAGTACCTCTACAGCCGTTTGTTTTCACGTATTAGTTATTGCTTGCTTCTACATAAGACGTTACATTTTGATGGTTTCGTCATCCTTCTTTATCAACTGCAGGAAGTGAATAAGAATCTACCGCAAACTTGTACCAACCACCTCGATCCCAACTCGGTTGATCTTCTCTCTCTTTTCTTGATTGCTTGATATCCAGCAATTCAGAATTTCAATAACCCTCCCCTCTCTCTTTCTCAGTGCTTCTTCCCTCAGAATTTGATTGCAAATGTCAAGACCCCTTTGTTTCTTCTAAACGCGGCTTATGATGCCTGGCAGGTAATCTCCCATTACCATTCATCTCGGACTTGGAAAGAGTCTTACACATTTCATCCAAAGTTGTGTTGGTGCTGGCTGGTCTTTATTTTTATTACTTTTATACGTTTCTGCCCACTCAAAAACTATGCATGTCATGTGTGGTGCTACTGTAGATTTATAGGACAATTGATTGTTCTCTCTCTTAGAGGTATTGTTACTCAACTGTACTTTCCTTGTATTTTGGGGTGATTGTTGAGTTCAGTTTCCAAGATGCGAGACATGAAATTTAGCCCAGCAGAGTCGCTCCCAGATTTGCCTCTTACAGAAACGGCAATTACTAGATTTTGATATATACAATTTTTTTTTTTGTGCGTTTGTTTTCAACAGCTCCAAGCGAGTTTAGCTCCTCCATCTGCTGATCCTCACGGCTCATGGCACGAATGTAAATTAAATCACGCACATTGTAATTCATCCCAAATCCAGTTTCTTCAAGGTGATTCTTATTGCCGGTTTCTTTTTATCTTTTGATTTCCTTATGCATGGCATCCGCCCCAGTATACTGTATGAACATTGAGAAACTTAAGTAATGGCTTTGCGCTTTCCTATGAAGCAGACTTCAGAGATCAAATGCTCAATGCCATTAGAGATTTTTCAGCGTCCAGTCAAAATGGTTTGTTCATAAATTCTTGTTTTGCCCACTGCCAGTCTGAGAGACAAGATACATGGTTTGCTGATGATTCTCCTCTTGTTGGAAACAAGGCACGTCCCTACTTAAGTACCTCTTGTTTTCTAATTACTGGCATCAAAGATTTCCCGATGATTCATCATATCAAACGAAACCTCTGGTACAGAAATATAATTTTGATATCGAATTGCCTTTAATTTATTTACAATTGTATTTGCAGGCAATTGCAGTGTCTGTTGGAGACTGGTACTTTGATAGAGTAGGGGTTAAAGCTATTGATTGTGCTTATCCTTGTGACACCACATGCCACAATCTTGTGTTCAAGTAAGTCGGTTCAGAATGTACGGCTCTCAATTCCTCATTCTCTCGAACTATCAATTCAGGAAACTGTAACTATCGCTTTGTCTAAATAAATTGTTCAGTGCTGGTTCCAAGGTGCTATTCGTTAAGCTATTTCAATAAATTAGTTGAACTCAGATTTTACTGTTGCATTTTTGCATATTACTTAAGGCAATAATAGGAGCTTGGCCGTCTCTTTCAAAATTCCTCTCTCCATTGCAATTTTCAGTTGGCGACCCTGTGAGCCCCTATGGTTCGCAAGGATTAAAAATAGAAGAAGGTGGAGGGATTTTAGATTGGAAATGGAGAAAGTTAAGCTGTTTGGTAGGACTTTTTTTTGTTTTTGTTTTTTTTCTGCTTGGTAGAAAGTTAACAAGAAAGTAAATTGTAATTTGATAAATAATACTTCTTTCTGTCCACTTTCACTTGCAGTACACAAAAGATAAAATATCTCTATCATACCAAACAACACAACAGGAAAAAAATAAATAAATAAAAGAAAAGAAAATTCTCTCCCTCTTAATTTCTATTTCTCACACACTCTCTCTCTCTCTCTCCATCTCTATGTCTTGCTTTCAAATCCTTCCCACTAAATATAGCGTGAAAATTAAAAGTTTGCTTTGCACTGCAGCAAGGATTCATCATCTGTGACATACTCTGACTCTCAGCCGACGAGGTTAACCTTTACCCTCCAAAATCTCTAATGTTGAAATTATTCAAGCTTCTCGGTCTCTTTCAAGTTTCTTTTCCCGTTTAGTTAGCTCTTCATTAACTTACCTTCTCTTCAATTTCAATTGCGGCTTTGCGGGAGACTGAAATTATTGTTTTACTCTGCTATGCAGCGAGGATTCCTCTTCCATGACATACTCTTCTCAGTCCACAAGGTTGACCTTCACCATCCTAAATCTGTTATTCGAACAATCCAAGCTGCGCAAATATCTCTCATTTTTGTTTTCCTCCCTAACCCCTAAGTATTATTTATAACTTTCCTTCTCTTCATTTTCAAAATTTGTGACTTGTGAGAGGCTGAAATTCAAAATTTTCCTCTGCAGCGATGTTCCGACTTTCGTGACATATTCTCACTCCACAAGGTTAACCTTTACCCGCCTAAATCTTCTACTGACCGTTGCCGTTGTCTCGACGCCTGTAATATGTTTCAATTGCATCATGTGGTTTTGGTTTTCTGTATGAGAGTTTATTCTTATAATAGGATGTGGAGAACAGAATAGACAAAGTGTCTATGCAGTAAATATGAAGTTATGCTGACCCTATTTTTGTGCCTTTTATCATTTTTGTCTCAATGCATTGCTTTAATTACAGAAATCCCACGCAGAAAACAATACAATACAAGTCACCAGTACACAGGAGCAAATCCCATGCTTCTTCATCTACTAAATTCTAATAAGCCTAGATACGGTTTAAAACTCCAGTCCTGTCCTTTATGGTATTGTTTATGTTGTATTTACATGTAGAAGAAGAAAAATCAATGACAAGTCTCGGCCAAAGAAAATTGGGTGAAGCTGATTTGCCTTCCCTTCTCCAAGATCCCGTACAGGCCAAACCCAGTCACCCTCAAATCATAGAGTACATTACATGAAAACAAACAGATCTTGGTACTATTAGAAAATAAAATATTTATCAAAAAAAGCCCATATATGTCAACTGGCCTGGCGAGATGCTGATGCGAGCGCCACCGCCTGTGCCCAAACCTTTAGGCGAGCCTTGACATCCCGGGGATCGTCACCTGAAGTTCAGTCCATCAGCTAGAGTTGGAGCAAACAAAATATACGTATATGTATATGTATATATAGAATCGACGTCGTTAATCATTGTTATTTCCATTATCAGATAAACTTATGACGAGGAAAAAAACATAATAAATGGATAAAAGAAGCTTCAGGCCTTGTTTGTTAGGAGAGAAAAGTGGAAGGTGAAATAGAGGTGGGAGAATTTTTAGGATGGATTCTAGGATTTATAGTAGTTCGGCGGGAGAGATTCAAAATCCTTGTAGAACTCCAATTTTGATCCTTGAAATTAAAAGATGAGAAAATAGAATCCAACCAAACATTGTAATTAGAGAAAGGTTTTACACTTTGGTCCCTATTTTCCTACCCCCGACTTAACTTTGCATATGAATCATCTTCATTCATTCCTAGCTAATTAATTTGTTTACGTCGTGGAGCAAATTAAAGATAAAAGAGTTGAGGTTTGAGAACCAACCTGGGCTGGAGATGCGCCAATGAACCGGGGAATTGCCGCCGCTAGTGGTGGCGGTACTGGCAGTGTCGGCGGAGAGATTATTAGGTACGGTAGGAGTATGCAACGGCAATGGTAATGGCAATGGTAATGGCGTCTCCAACTCAAATCCAAGCTCTCTACAAGCCTTGACTTCCTCCAAATCCATTCGCAGCGACCTCTTCCCCCCGTTCGGCCTCACCACCATCGGCAGTACTGAGGATGACTCACTCTGACTCTCTCCTCCTGTGCTGCTGCACTTTGAATTATGCTCATCATCATCTTCATCAATAATATCATCATCTCCTACTACTGCTGCTACTCTCTGACTTCTCTCATGAGCCGGATTGTCCTGCATCTCCATCATCAATATCGTCTCCTCCTCTCGAAACTTATTTGTGTCACGCAGCAACGTCTCCCTCGTGACCGTTCTCTTTCTCCTCCGCCTTGAACGATCAGCGGCCGCCTCGTTCTCGCTCACACACTCTTTGCCTGCATCTCCACTACGCCGCCGCCGGTGATTCCTCCCAGCTGACCCTGAAGGTCTCATCCGGCGGGGTGGCGTCGCCGGAAGAGAGTAACAGCCACCGCCTGATTCTTCATCGGAGTCAGACGTTCTAACGAGGCCCATGTGATCATGATGATGATCCAGTCCTCCTTTCTTGGTTGGTTTGAATCGGCTGTCGGACAACTCATCCTCGACGTCGCCGTCGTCACCATCAAAGTTTTCTATGGACAACCCCGACATCATGTGGTACATCCCCATGACATTGTGATCTTGGGGATCATCTTCATGGTTTGGGTTTGTTCCAGCAGCTTGTTCTTCGGGATCATCAGTTGGAGTGGTGGTGCACACGGAAAGCCTGGAGAAGTACTTATTGTGAGGATGGAATTGGCACTGGCACTGGTACTGGTGGGGTTGATAGAAATCCCCGCCCTCTATATCATCCTCATGATCAAACTCCTCTTCCTGCACAGAAGAAATACAAGATCGGACGGTCATGCTCTCATCCGAAGCCATGCTAGTCTAGTCTCTCTGTAGGTATGTATGTGTATATGATACGACCAACAGCAATTAAAAACTAGAGGTCAAGAAGAAGAAGAAGAAACAGAAGCAGGAGGGTCTATTTGTTGGCGAGTGTGGAAGTTGCGTAGGAGAGTAGCTTGGGGGAATAAATCTAGAGGACGTATATATATTTACGTGTGTGAGAGTGGCGTTTGGGCATTTGTGAATCATTCGTTTGCTCACTTGGATGATAAGGTAAAGCTTGCCAGATTATTTCGACATTTTTATTTTATTTTATTTTTATATTCTCATGCCATCTAGCTTGGCCTCTATATTTATAGCTTCGTACCTACTACTTTTAACTGCATTCAATCAATCAATCAATCAATCGTGTTGGCATTACATGTCATGTTTCTAGCCATTAATGTACTCCTCCTCACTTTATTAGTCTCTCTTTCTTTTTTTTTTTTTCCTTTTTCTTTTTTTTTTAATTATTTTAGGTCGGTCTGCAGATGCAGTAGCCCGGCCAGGTGAGCTTGAAAAGTAAGGTTCCGTTCCCTTTGTTGATTCGAGTTTAGAATTTAAATTTTTTTACAGTAAAAAGTTATCATAAATAATTATATTTAACTTTTTTACTACAGTAAAAAGCTCTCATATAAAATCACATCTCAACTCGAATTTTAAACTCAAATCAACAAAATAAACGAGACTAAAAATACTAAAAAGAAAAAAAAAGAAGAAAAAAAGTGAGAAAATGAAACAATGATAGCATATAGATATTGGAATTGGAGCAAGGTTTATCTAAATCTAAAAAGGGAAAAAGGATAAGGATGGGATATACATTTGGCCAACAAACAATAATTTCTTCTTTTCTTTCTTGTTTGATGGATGAAAACAGCCAAAGAATTAAGGCCATGCCATGTTGTCATGTGTGTGTTTGGTTTTTTCTTTTCTTTTTTTTTTCTTTTTTTAATTTTTAAAAAATAAATAATTATTTGTTTGGTTTGATCTTGAAGTTTAAATTTTGAAGGAGGTGTTCGAGTGAGATTGGGTTGAACATTAATTATTCATTTCATTTCATAGGAACACACTACTGTGCTGTGTTTGGTCAGAGAGTGCATTACGTGGATAAATCAGAATGGCCCCGACCAAACTAAAAAGACAATTAATAATTAATAAATGAATTTATATTTATAATTGTACAAACATAGGTTTGGAGGTGACGTATTTCTGAAGCGCGTTTTGAACTTTCTCACCTCTCTCTCTCTCTCTCTGCCATCTAGACATCTGTCCGCGTTTTCATTCGGACACTTTTTTTTTTTTTGGCTATGAATACACCCTCTTTTTTCTTTGTCGTCTTTCTTCCTTCTTAACAATCCATCGTCATCATAATAAAATAATAATAATAATATGAGAAAATTATTCCATACATTTATACCACCGCAATATGTTCATATTTCGATATAATCTAACGTTCAAAAACAAACTATAAAACGGAAGTAAGGATAATCACATTTTTACAACATATCTCATGAAGGTACAGTCCACCGCTTCATTTTAATCTGGGGGATATACATACCCATCAATATTCACTCATCACATAATATATATATATACATATATATATTGCCTATTTTTCTTTAAAAAAAAAAAGAAAATCTAAACTGTATATATGAATAATATACCCCCTCGCCGCCCGGTACTGCTGCTGGGTCCCCAGCCAACCGTCCGACGTGTGTATTTTCTTAACTCCAATACAAGTGTTTTATTTTTAATTAATTAATTTTTCTTGTGCTGGAACATATGACGGAACTTGTTAAATCGTTTTATTGGTCTTTCAAGTAAAAGAAAGAAGAAATATATATAAACCAGTGGCGGCGACGAACGATCGCCGACCCGGTGATTGTCTATCTCATCAATTTATAATCTCAAGCGAGAGACACATTACATGTATAGGTCTACGTGCAAGCCTGAGACGACTCCCCCAATAATATATATATATATATATATATATATAAATCAATTTATGTTGTTGAATATTGTCCCGCCATTAGTTTATTATAATAGTTTCACATTCGTATATAAAAGGCCATGACCCCGCGATAATGTTAATTATATAACAGCTGGAGATCATATTTACACTCAACAAATTAATAAATAATTAAGCAATTCGGAGAAAATTAAGTGCCTAGCTAGGACGGTGTTTCAGCTGAGCACTACTACTACATTAAAATATCATTTGCTAACGTTCGTCTTGTGTTGAATTCCTTTTCTTGTTGAGTATATAATATATCTTCCCAACAAAAAGAAAGAAAAAAAAAACAATAAATTAAATTATCATATCAAAACTGGTGGCATAATTGGTTGAGATTTTGCCTCAGGGAAGAAAGAAAATCGTCAGGATTTGACCAAATATTCTTTAAGATAGTTAATCGCATCAGTCTTGTTTGAAATAAATTAACATAAGATAAGCATATATATATATATATGCTGCATTAGTTTTATAATGTAGTAATTAAAACTTTTAATACTAATGAATCCAGATAGCTTAGTGGGGTGGAGGTCATCAAAATCTAACAACGACTGATTAGAAAGAAAAAAAAAATTCCAACAACGACCGATCGGTGGATTTTTTATTCTCTTTCATTTTATTGTTTGTTGTATCTTAAAATAAATGTTACAAACTATATCTTAATCAATATCAGAATTAGCAACCAAAACACGCAAACAAAAATTTGGTCAAAAGATAATACTGTTAAACACCTTTGAAATAAACAGAGAAAACATTAAAAATTTGATTGCGTTTTGGATAATTATTACCATTTTTTTGCAATTATTTTATCAAGTTAAATTAATAAACTATGAAAGCAATAAATAGATAGGCACGTGAAATTAGTATCGCAATTCGGTAGCCACCTACATTCGTGGGGCCGCGCCCAGACATTGAATAATCCACTAATCCTCTACGATTACAAACACCAATCGGACTTATACAAATAAAAACTCCCTCTTTAAAATTTACCATCGCCGTGTAGCCTGATTTAGCGAGCACCACTCGTCTTCAAAACTGTACAGTGAAATCCCTTCGTCTGGCAAGTTGCTCTCCCGAAAGCTTCAACTTCTTCTCCCAAAAAATAATAAATGGTTGAACTTCCTTTAACATTTCAAATCATCTTCTCCCGAAAAATGTTAATGGGAACTTCTCAAAACATTATGCCTGAAAACCTAAGAAGTGTCACGCCCCCCAAATGGGGTGGGTGACGTGGAACTCGATTTGGGATTAATAAAGCAGATTCCTAACCGGGTCCCACACTTAACTGCATAAAAATATAAATAAACGACATAATCCAGGAGCCTCTAACACATAGGGCTCCACCCCACAGGACATACAGTATCGTACATACATGCACATGTAAATAATCAATTACAATAGACATCATCCACAGTCTAGTAAATTCAATATTAAATAGGTTTACATAATTTCTCAAATTCCTTACATTTGTTCAAGAGGATAAACTCAATCCTCACTTGATCCAACAGTAGCAACTCCAGCTACCCTGCACCGCTCCTCGAGTCTCCTGGGAGGGG
>NW_010358720.1:336571-339500 GCF_000414095.1 Morus notabilis | reverse complement strand
GGTCAAACCCGTGTCCACTGGTCAACCGGTGACAGAGCAGTACAACACTACTGGTCGACCGGTAATGTGCACACCGGTCGACCGGACTGGTCGACCGGTCAGCCTGCAATCCGGTCGACCGCCCAGGTCGACCGGTGGAATCGACTGCGCGAGAGAAGCTCACGGAAATCAGTCCAAAAACCTGCAAATCCAGTCCCAAATCCAAATATTTCAAAGGGAAACCACTAGATCCGGGTTCTAGGTCCTAAAACAAGTCCAAAGAACCCAAGATCTCCAATTTCTACTCTAGTTTGACTCAAAATCATCAAAATCCGTTTTGAACCAAAAATAAGTTTTGAAATCCGAAAAACATAGATTCAAGAGAGGTTCTTTCAGTAATCTTACCTCGAATCCTTCTCTTGACGTTGAAAACTCTTTGAAATCACTCTTGGTTCGAATCCGGTTTTGATTTGAGACACAAATGGGAGAGAGAGAGGGAGAGAGAGCACAGAAGTGTGTGTGAGAGAGAGAGAGAGAGAGAGAAATGCACGGGAAAGAAAAAGAAAAGAAAGGAAAAAGAAAAAGAAAAGAAAAGAAAAGAAAAATAAAAGAAAGTGACATGTGTAAAATATAATAGTCTAGAAATGCGCCCATACACACTTCTGGATTAAATAAATTACTGTGAATAATTTAAATATCTTGGAATTATTTAAACTCAATTAATTAAATCAGATTAGGCACACTAATAATCTCAATTACCTTAATTAATCTCAATTAATTCTTCAGGGTGTTACAAGAAGCCCGTAAAATAAAAGATCTTAAGTTCTATTTATAGAACTTTTATTTCTTATCTTCACGTACGTTGGCACAATCCAATTCTATTACCATATTATCTTAACGTGAGGATAATACCTTCTCATTGCCAAATTCAAAATAATCTTGCACCACATTCTTCATCAATATTACTGTTGATGCTGAAATCCAGCATAACACCGCGTGCGGAAGCGCACGATAACCGAATTCTACTCTCTACCTCTTATGGTAAAATCTATGGCACTGTTCATAACAGATCACTAGCACTGTTTAGAATGGATCCCTAGCACTGTTTTGCTCGGGTCCTAGCACTGTTCGGAACGAATCCCTAGCAATGTTGTGCTCGGGTCCTAGCTCTGTTCGGACGGATCCTTAGCACTGTTTTGACCTGCAATGAAAGAGGAGATGGCCTCAGAGTGAGGGGGACACCGGTGTGGTGTCTACCAATGGCACTCTGACGCTCAAGTCAGTGTTCTGGTCAGAAGCAACAAATTAGTGGACATAGTTAGGTGTGAAAAAATGTATGTACCTTTGTGAGCTAATGAGCTTGGTATTGATAGAGTATTTTCGGATTCGGGTAGTGTCTGGATCTGACTCAGAACTCGGGGTGAACCGAATCTGGGTATTTATAGAGTATATGACACATGTCGCGCCCCTATAGGTGGAGGGAGCCCCTATTAGGATTGCAGAGAGGAGGCCACGTGGCAATCAGTTAGCTGATTATGAACTTGTCATGTTTCACCAGTCGGTGTCGGTTAACACTCAGACTGCATGCTCAGTCGGCTCGGATCAAGCGCTCGGCCTGTTCGGACCATGTGCTCGCCCTGGTCTTCCTATTCAGACTATTTAGCCTGGTCTGCCTTTTCAGACCATTTGGCCTATTTAGGCTATTCTTCCATGTTCGGCCTTTTCAGACCGGGTGCTCGACCTATTCGGACCATGTGCTCAACCTGTTCGGGTTGTTCTTCCCCATTAGCATGCTCAGACTAAGTGCTTGACCTGTTCTTCCCCGTCGACCCCGGGGGGGGGGGCTATTCTTCCAGTCATAAAAATGACCACCCCTCAACAATGGCGACTATGTTCAAGTCCTCATTAATATCACAATCAGAGCTGCATCAATTTTTTTCTTCACTTATTTTTTGAATTTTTACAAGATTATCGATAAATTACCAATTATTAAAAATACCTAACATTGACAATGTTTAACGTTAATTGAATTCAGTCAATTGGACATCACATTTCTAAAGGTAATTGTTGACGGTTGGATTTCATCAACAATAAACCCGCCGGAATACCCTGGGGTTCCCCTTTGGATTACCGGCTTGTGGGTTTAATGAAAGTGTGGATTCAGGTTAAATTTAAGTATTTTTGTGTTTGAATGAACTGTATGTAAATGAACAAGAAGAATTTTATAGTGGTTCACTCTATGAAATTAGAGCTACATCCACTGTATATACTATATTTCTTTTTGTGGAAATCTGAGTTTACAATGAATATCATCTCTCTTTCTCTCTCTCTCTCTTTCTTTTTCCTTTTGAAATTTTCGGACCCCTTTCCTATTGGGGTCCTTCTTCTTTTATACTCGGGCTTCCTTCACTGGGTGGGTTTCCTTCGTAGGTAGGAACACTCAAGCGCTCTCCCCCTCTAGGCCCAGACATAGCCCACTAATTAGTATTGTTCACTCAACCAATTAGTATTCTATTACGGCTCTGTAACTCTCCGTAATGCTTTTCTGTCCCCTGGGGGGGGGGCGGTTTGTAAAATTGCAATTAATGCTGTCAGACTTCCCTTATCTTTGCATGTAACCTATCATGTCGAAAAGGGACGTTCCTGCCATTTTCCAGTCGTTCCTCAAGCCCCATTAGGTCGCTGCATCCCAGTCTTCCATAGTCGACCGCCAACGCAAGCAAATCTCCTTTCAGATCCACGTAAGACAGTTTTTTTTTTTTAATTTCCTGCCATTTTCCAGAACCTCATCCTTTCCCTTCTTAACCTCCTTGACCTAATCAAGGTCGAGGAGCGAAAGGATGAGATGGACGATTTGGAGGCCAAGCTTCAGTCGCTCGTCGATGAGGCCAAGAAGAGCAGGGATGATGCCATCGAGGAGAGGGATTTGGCGAAGGCCCAACTGATCAGC
>NW_010358720.1:334613-335661 GCF_000414095.1 Morus notabilis | reverse complement strand
TTTTCTTTTAAGCAGACACGTTATTAAGGGGTCAATCTATCTCACGCTGAAAACATATCAATTTACTATATTTGCAAAGAATGTATAATAAAAAATGCATAACAACTTCATACATTATTGGTAATACAACTTTAGTTGCTCAGCATTCCACGGGTGTTGAACCTTTTTGCCATCGAGGTTTTCTAATATGTAAGTGCCAGGTCGTAGTACTCTCCTTATGCGATTGGGTCCTTCCCAAGTCGGACCCAAGGGACCAGTATTCTTGGGTTTTGTGCTTTGTGTCACCCTTTTTAACACTAGGTCTCCTGGGGTGAACCTTCTTTGCCGGACTTTCTTATTATAATATCGTGCCGTCCGTTGCTGATAAGCGGCGAGACGTAATTGGGAGTTGAGTCACTTTTCTTCCAATAAATCGAGTTCTCCGTTCATGCCCTCCGCATTATCCTCGTTGTTGTGGACAACAGTTCTTAGGGTTGGCGTTTCAATTTCTACGGGGAGTACCGTCTCGACGCCGTATGCCATGGAGAAAGGTGTTTCTCCTGTCGTAGTTCGGCTTGTGGTTCTATATGCCCATAAAACCTTGGGAAGCTCCTCGGCCCATCTCCCTTTTAGGTCATCGAGTCTCTTCTTTAGGGTATACTTGAGAATTTTATTGATGGCCTCGACTTGCCCATTTGACTGTGGATGGATTGGTGCCGAGAAGTCTTTTCGGATGCCCAAACCGTCGCAAAATCTGCGTGTCGCGGCGTTGTCGAATTGCTTCCCGTTGTCGGATACTATCGAGTGAGGAACCCCAAACCGGCATACGATGTAGTCCCACATGAATTTGGTGCAGGCTGCTTCCGTGGTAGTGGTTAGGGCCTTGGCCTCTGCCCACTTCGTGTAATAGTCTACTGCAACGATCGCGAATTTCAACCCCCCAGGTGCAGGATGTAATGGCCCGATCAGGTCAATCCCCCACTTGGCGAAGGGCCATGGACTGAGAATGGAAGTTAGCTTTTCCGGGGGTGCCCTAGGAATCGTGGCATACCTTTGGCATTTATCGCAT
>NW_010358720.1:333011-334117 GCF_000414095.1 Morus notabilis | reverse complement strand
GATCTGGAGTACCTCGTAGTTTTTGTATTTAACGAGCTCCTCTTTTACCTTTCTTAGATACGCCCCCATTCTTTCGCCGCGCGCTTGATATTCCTCCTTTATTTGCGCGACGACTAGCTGGGAGTCGTTGTAGACGCTGATTCTCTCGACCTTTAAGTGGTTTGCTAAACGGAGTCCCGCAATTAGGGCTTCGTATTCCACCTCATTATTTGATGCTCTAAATTTGAACCGTACCGCCGAGGTAATCTTGTGGCCTTCGGGGCTAATCAGTAAGATGCCGGCTCCTGATCCGTTTTCGCTCGACGCCCCATCCACGTAAAGCTTCCATCTTGCAATCTCGGTTTCTTCAGATGGGGTGTAGGTTGGCCTATGAGAGAATTCAGCCAGAAAGTCGGCGAGCGCTTGACCTTTAATAGCGGTTCTCGGCATGTATTTTATATCAAACTGGCTCAGTTCTACCGACCATTTGAGGAGCCGTCCGGATGTTTCCGGCTTTTGTAAGGCCTGTCTTAACGGGTGGTTTGTGAGAACTCATATCGTGTGGGATTGGAAGTAGTGCCAAAGCTTTCTCGAAGCTATCATTAAGGCGAGGGCTAGACGTTCCATTTCGCTATATCTCGACTCGGCGACAATGAGTCTTTTACTCACATAGTAGATCGGCAATTGTACCTTCCCTTCTTCCTTTATTAGTACGGAGCTCACGGCATGTTGGGATACGGAGAGGTATAGGCTGAGCTCTTCGTCATTGTTTGGTTTTGACAAAATTGGAGGTTTGCCCAAATGCTCCTTCAGTTTTTGGAAGGCCTCCTCGCACTGTGGCGTCCATTCGAAGTGTTTGTTTCCTCTCAAAGCGTCGAAGAAGGGGACACACTTGTCAGTGGCTTTTGATATGAATCTATTTAAGGCGGCGACACAACCTGTCAATTTTTGCACTTCTTTTGGTTTTGTTGGTGATCGCATATCTTGCAGAGCTTTGATCTTCTCAGGGTTGGCCTCAATTCCGCGATTACTGACCATAAACCCGAGAAACTTTCCCGACCCGACTCCGAAGGCGCATTTCTGGGGATTAAGTTTCATGCGGTATTTTCTCAATATGCCGAACATTT
>NW_010358720.1:330643-330926 GCF_000414095.1 Morus notabilis | reverse complement strand
AATTCCTGCAGCCTTCCCTCGCGGATTATTCTTTCGATTTCATCTTTGAGGTCAGCGCAATCATTCGTGTGGTGGCCGACCTCGCCATGGAACCTACAGAATTTCTTCTGGTTCCTTTGGTTAGGATCCGACTTCATTGGTCCAGGTCGGCGTAGCAAGTTTCCTCGGCCGATCTGGTTGAAGATTTCCTCGACGCCTACTGTCAGTTCATGGTAGGTGTCGTATTTCTGAAACGGTCGAGGCCTGCGGGTATCCTCCTGTCTTCGCTTCTTGGCCTCCGGCG
>NW_010358720.1:330375-330592 GCF_000414095.1 Morus notabilis | reverse complement strand
TCCTTTACCTTTATTGGACCTATGATCGGGGTCGTTGGCATCCGCTTCTTCAGCATTGATGTATCCTTGCGCCCTTGTAAGGAACTCTTTGTAGCTGGAAGGGGGTTTTCGGTTTAGTTCCCTTTTGAAGGGAGTTATCTTCTTCATACTGGATAATGCTCCCATCAGGGCTTCCCTGTCCGTGATATCCATTGTAGCGGCGACGGCCTCGCCGTAT
>NW_010358720.1:328801-330348 GCF_000414095.1 Morus notabilis | reverse complement strand
TGGCTTTTGATATATCGTCGTTAGGTTCTGCTTCGGGGGTATGTACTTTTTAACCCCGATGAACTGGAGGGAAAATGCTTCCTTTAGTTCATCCCAGCTGGAGATAGAGTTTGGCTTCAGCTTTCGGAACCATCTTCGGGCAGAGTCTGTCAGGTGGTTCCGAAAGGCTCGGCACATGATCTCCTCGGCGTACCCGTGCAAGAGCATGTGCCCCGTGTACATTTCCAAATGGTCGTCGGGATCTCCTCGTCCATCGTAAGGTGGAATCGGCGGCGACCTGTATTTATCGGGGAGAAGGAATGCCATTATCTCTGCGGTGAATGGATGGTTATGCGTACGACTGGGCATAATGTCGACGTTCATCACCTCGGCTACCCGCCCGATGTTCTTTCTCAGCCCTGCGACATCCCCGGTTAGTCTTCTTTCTAGGTTGGCCATGCGTTCTATGAGGGTCTGCGCCTCTTCTATTGATACAACTAAACCAGCAGCTCCCGGCGCTTCCGCCCTTTGAGCGAGGGACCCACCTCTGGCCTGACCGCCCGCCTGCACCGACCCCGAGTCTCCTGGCCGGTTTCCTCTGGGATTTTGGGGCAGTTCCTCGATGGCTCGGATCCCAGCGGCTCTCAACCGGCTACCGGAAGAATGGGAGGGTCGAGGCCTACGAGGGCCCTGATGGTCCTCGCTTTCCCCGGTCCCTTCTTGGATGTGCGGGCGGTTACCGTGATTTGGGTTTTCCATCATGGCAGGTCCCTGTGGTATTGGGGCATCCTCTAGTGGTAGCATGGAGTTCCTTCCGTCTAATCGTTCAACCACGGTTACTAGCCCTCGCACCAACTCGGTCAAAGTGGCTATTTGGGCTTGCATCTGCATCGGGTCCGGCCGTGGTATGTTGGGAGGCTGGCCTCCATTGAGGTAAGTCCTAATTTCGAGGACGAAATTCTTTAAGGGGGGTAGAGTTGTAACACCTAAAGGAATTAAATGAGATTAATTAAGGTAATTGTTGACGGTTGGATTTCGTCAACAATAAACCCACCGGAATACCTTGGGGTTCCCCTTTGGATTACCGGCTTGTGGGTTTAATGAAAGTGTGGATTCAAGTTAAATTTAAGTATTTTTGTGTTTGAATGAACTGTATGTAAATGAACAAGAAGAATTTTATAGTGGTTCACTCTATGAAATTAGAGCTACATCCACTGTATATACTGTATTTCTTTTTGTGGAAATCTGAGTTTACAATATTCATCTATCTTTCTCTCTCTTTCTTTCTTTCTCCTTTTGAAGTTTTTTCGGACCCCTTTCCTATTGGGGTCCTTCTTCTTTTATACTCGGGCTTCCTTCACTGGGTGGGTTTCCTTCGTAGGTAGGAACACTCAAGTGCTCTCCCCCTCTAGGCCCAGACATAGCCCACTAATTAGTACTGTTCACTCAACCAATTAGTATTCTATTACGGCTCTGTAACTCTCCGTAATGCTTTTCTGTCCCCTGGGGGGGACGGTTTGTAAAATTGCAATTAATGCTGTCAGACTTCCCTTATCTTTGCATGTAAC
>NW_010358720.1:289841-318325 GCF_000414095.1 Morus notabilis | reverse complement strand
TACACTGCTTTTTATCTGCAAATAATTAAGCAAAAACTAGACAAATTCCAATTAAAAATATTATGAATAAAAATAATGGATTTGTTTAATTAAAGCTTAAATATTTTAATATTATATAAATCAAAAGCAATATTTATGGTGCATTTTCATGCACTAATCAGCTCGGCTCGGCTAGTTGGTGGGCTGATGGGTTTTGGGCCGAATTGGGCTTTTCTTGGGCTCAACTTTTGGGTTTTGCTTGGTAAACTGGCCCAAATTCAATTGTTTTCTTCAAAAACCTGAAAAATAAAATAAATCCAATTAAAATTAAATCCTCTTAATTTAGGAATATTTGAAATTAAAATCACAAAATTGATAAAATAGTTTGACAATTATGAACATTAAAAGTGCAAATTCGTGCACTTATCAGGGACGTTCCCCTCGTCGTCAGTGGTTGTTTAACCTTTCTCGCCCTTTCCAGTGATCTCTTCTGCAGTCGAGGGATCTTGTCGTGCCGACCCAGGCGAAATCAACCGTCGACGCCTCATAGGGGCGACGGCCCTAATTATGGACTTCATCTTCGGGTTCTATAGCTGATCTTGAGGGAAACGAAGCGTCGAGGGTTGGGTGCTCGGCGAAAAGTAAGTATAGCCACGTGTCGTGGCACCGTCGGTCCAGGTGTCCATCACATTTTCCCACACAATAGTAATTAAGAAATAATTGGTTTTTAACGCGATTAGCAGTAGTCATAGAGTTACAATCTGGTCTTCATGATCGATCGTGATGCTCAATCATTTCCTGAAATTATTTTTAATAATGATTCCTGTATATGATCAGATTAGCTACAAAACAACGTTCATGTAACACGCGCAGGCTCCATGTTTTTATGGCAAAAACATTGAACTAATAATCATTCCTTACAGAAAGATTTTTTTCCCCCCTTACAGATAGGGTAATAGTCTTGTTTTTGTAATAATAAATAACTTCGTAATTGAATTATATTTTAAATTTGATAGAAATTATCGTCTGAAAATTTCTTAATTTAATTCTTATAAATAGAGGGTTAATTCCCTAAAAAAGAAATTAAAAGGCTCTCGTTTTCAAAATTTTTGGATATTTATTTTTAAAGATAAAAGGGATTTTTTGAAGGATTTTTGAGGAAACAGAGAAACAAAATGCTAATTTTTTTTTATTATTTTTATTAGAGTAAAATATGACTCGTTTAGTTTGATGATTCGAGTTTTTAATTCGAGTTGAGATGTAATTTTATGTGAAAATTTTTTATTGTAGCAAAAAAGTTAAACGTGACTGTTTTTGAAAACTTTTTATTATAATAAAACTTAAATTTTAAATTCGAATCAGTGAAGTGAATGAGATCTTAATTGAAGTGTGTGTGGTTAATTACCCTCATTTCTCAAAGCTAAAAAGGTATTTTGAATCGAAAATGATATTAGGCTCCATTTCCTTACCGCTTCGGACAGCTCCGCAGGGATGATGTGATTGATGGGCTGATGGCATTAGGTTTGATTGGGCCGATAAAAAGGCCTTAGTTGGGGTTGAGTGCAATGAGTAATGTGGGCTTTGTGATGAAGCCGGAAATCCAACCGAATGGGGTCCTGCGACAGGGGTTGTCGTCAACCTCCATGGCATCAAGAGACAAGATTCAAGGAAATGAAGGGAATTAGGGCAAAGGAAATCCATGGAAGAATCAGGTGGTGAAGTGGGAGTGGCGGTGAGAGAATATATAAAGAAGGAAGTTGGCGACTGGGACGACGATTTGGCAGCCAGGTCTCGCTTCAAGGCATTCAGCGGCCAATTCTCCGACTGGGAATCCACTTTCCTTTTCTGGCGTCACTTGATTCTCCACGTCTCTGGCCATTTCCAATTTCTCTTCATCCGACCTTCTCAGGTTTCTTTCTTTAATTCCTAAACCGAATTGAATCCATTCTTCGAAAGATCTCATCAGTGCTTCTTTTTCAGCTGAAGAAGGATTGGTTCAATCGAGGGGGGTTGAGCCCTTTATGCCTTGAGCAGGTGCTGTCTCTGATGCACAAGGAACGTGACATTCTGCCAACTCACCACCTGGTTGATCCACGGGCAGGCCGCCTCTCTCACATTCTCACTAAATTAACAAACTTGTTCTTTACGACAACAAATACGAGTTATGAGAATGATGTTTTCATAGTAATGCCGGTGTTGAAGGAGAAAGCAGCCCGACTGCTTAAGCTCTTAGCTGACGAAAATCTTTCTCCATCTTCTACTTGTGTGATTACCATCAACAGATTTGAGCATATTTCTGCTTCACCCCAAGAAGCGTCCGCTATTTTGAGTTACTTGTCATCACAATCCCAAGCTCGCTTTCTCTCCCTCTCTCTCAACAGGAACACGCCACACATTATTCAGGTCCGATTCGAGTTTTCAATTCTGAGATGTAATTTTTACCAGAGTTTTTTACTGCAGCAACTGGGAATTGAAAACTCGAATAATTCCACTTCAAATCTCTTTTTCATTACTCCCCTCAACTCTTTTTTTTTTTTAATCAAATTATCGATTGTTTTTGTTTTCTTTCAAATTCAGGGCGTTAAAGTCTCCCTTTCAACATCACCTGTTACGAGTGTTTCAAGTTTGGACTGCGATGTTCTTCACTTGATTTCAACGACAGAAACTCTTGAGCAACAGCTTGCTGTCATTGACAAACGTTGTCAAAGGTAACACAACTCAAACAAACAAACAGACAAATGTAGTAAATAGTAATGTTGATTCATTGTTGTCAAATGAATTCAACTCAATCACTCTGTTCTTCCTTTTGTGCTCCCTTTGTCAAAACTTAAAAACTGTATTCTCTCTCTCTCTCCAGCTCGAAAAAGGCAGCCATGGCTTCATTGGCTTCTGGAAACAAAAATGTGGCCTTGAGGCATTTGAGGACTTTCAAATTGGTCGATAAGAGTAGAGAAAAATGTGCTTCTCTTTTGAGTAGAGTGGAGGAAGTCCTCCTCCTCATTTCGAATGCTGAATCCACTAAGAAGGTAAACTCATCATCAGGAAGACCTTTTCTAATTCATTCCCTTTAACTCCACTCTATTATTATCGTCTACTTAAATCTTGTAACCCTAGCTAGCTTAATAAATTTTAATGTAGGAGTGAATTTGATGCGTTGGTTTAAAATTAGTTTACCTTACCTTAGTTAAATGAATCATTTGGCCTTGTTGGTAGGTTTCTGAAGCCATTCAAATTGGAGCTCAAGCAATTAAGGAAAATAACATCAGTGTCAAAGAAGTCGAACACAGTTTACAACAACTCGAGGAGAGCGTTGATTTACAAAAGCAAGTAGAATATGCTTTAGGTAAAAAATTCACTCTTTCCATCACTTCTTCTTTCCCAATACAAGTCGTCCTCTTGCATCTAAACTCTATTTTTGGACTTCACAGAATCAACTCCTTCATATACATCTGTTGACAATGAAGATATCGAAGAGGAGTTTAAGAAATTAGAGCTGGAAATTGGTTGTGTGAACAACTCTCATCAACCAATTCATGAAGCTGAGGCTCAAGCTACGGCCGCAGAAGCAACGGCTTTGGACTCTGCTGAGTCATTGAGCGAGGCTTTTTCAAATCTCAAAGTCGTGGATGTCCTGTCAAGTACGGCTGCAGCACGGGACATTGCTGCAAAAGAAACAAAAGATCTTGAGCTTGAACGTGCTTAGCTACAATTCATAGAATCGAAATTGTAATTAAGATATATGATGTGTCTACTTAGTCATTCTTTAGTGCATATATGTAAAGGTTTGGAACTTTTGATGTCATTGTATCAGCAAGGTTTAGGAGTGGATTTTTTTTTTTCTCCCCCTTTTTGCTATTACTTTTTTCAAATGTGACAAGCCCTTGAACTTGTCAAAGTTGTTAGTTAGAGATGCGATTTACCTGTGCTGCAACTACTCTGTAAGACTTGAAAAGAAAAGTAGAATTTCGAATGGATCCGTATTGATTGCCTTCTGTTCTTCTCCACACAAAATGCGCCTCGGTTTTGATGCTTTGTAGTCCCGCTTTGAGGTCTGAGCATGGATTATGCAAAATTGGACTTGTAGTAGCGGGATTGAAAACTTTTAGTCCGTCTTTTGTGTGGAGTTTTTTTCAGGTTTCCCCCCACCCCCTTAATAGGTGGCCCCGAGATTTCTCAAGGAGGGATAAGAGTTGATGGTATGAATGATCTTCCTTTTCCTTTAGCCAAAAAAATTAGGATTGAATGGGTTGCGGTGATCAGGATTAAGGTGAGTCGGGTTTGAGTTGTTGGAAGTGGACAAGGATAGGGGGATGGAGGGTGGTACGAGTGGTAGCGAAGTCGCCATGTTGATAGGAACAAAAGTAGCAGCAGCAGCAGCGGTAGGTGGGAAGGCAAGCATTTGAAATGTGGAAGGCGGCATAGCAAATGTGGTTCTCAAATGTGGATGTGGTGGTGCTCCGTTGCCGGCTGCTAACATGATTGGATTTGGAGGCATTACTCCCGTGGCTGTTCCCATTGACATCATCTGCTTCACAACAGTAGGTAGCACCACCATTATATGGAATCTAAAATGAACAAAATTCATCCAATGATATATAAACAGAATATCTACATGAACTAGTAATAGTATACATTAATTTGTACCTGCAACTGAAGCTGAAGTGTCCTCATGTATGCGATGGCCTCGTCCAGTATTGAAGCTTTTTTTACCTGCAGCTTTCAGAGTTAGCACACGCGACAGGACAGGATTAAGCAACTAACTAAAGACTTCTCTCGCTCAACTCTTTAGTTCTATAATCGGAAGATGATATATAATTAAAGACAAATACATATTTGTTAATATTTTTATGTACCTTGTTGCAGTTGGGTATGAGCGCTTGTAAGGCGCGCATCTTCTTGTTGATCTTATCTCTTCGCCTCTGATCAATGACATTACCGAATATATACGAGCTTGTTAGTAAATATTACAGGATATACACGTAGATATATATGGATTAAAAGGAATTAGTGAATCGATCAAGGGTAGTAAAAATAGCGACCCTTTCGGACAAATTATGGAGCGCAGTAGCTGGGGCTTTTCTCTTGGCAGCTCTGGAAGTAGGTGGCGCTTTGTTGGAAGTGGAAGGTGGAAGACGTAATTGAGGTTCTTCTCCAACGCTCTGCAGTGAAATTTTGAATTTTATTAATATTCCACGATACTTGAATGTTAATTTTGGAACATTAAAAATCTGTCTACTTACTTTATTACATGGACATGGTTCTGAGTCGTCTTGGTGATTGGTGTTAATTGGATCATTTGAGCAGACCGAAAATGATGGAACGAGTGCTTCGTCGCACTTGTCATTTGGTGATTCTGCAGCAGAATGCTTTTGTTTAGAGTTAATAGAGGCCAAGGGATCCGCGGCTTGAGAGTGCTGATCATCATCACCATCATCATTAGTAGGCACAAGCAGTAGTACTGTTTGGTTGTCATGATCATCATCAGGAGGAGGAGGAGGAGGAGATTTGACACCAGCACTAGTATAATAATTAGTACCAATTGTTATTGGTTTTGGTAGAGGTAGGGAATTCATACTAGTAGTATAATTAGCGCTAGTAGTGGCAACCACAGCAGGCCTTCCATCAAGAAGCTGATGATTGGGTGATGTTGAGAATTCGGTGGTCGTCACGAAGTTGAGCAATCCACTTGCACTTGCACGCCTCCTAGTACTACTGCCACGCCTACTTGTGGCTTTACTACTACTACTACTACTACTAGTACCTCTCTTGATCTTACAATTATTGTTATATTCGCCAATCCGATCACCATCATCATCAATATTTACATGATTAGATGATCTACAACGTGAATAATATGGGACCTGCCTTGAATTTACATGATCATGATCATGATATGATGATCTTACAACTGGCGGTCCAACGGCCTGCTGCAGCTTGGTCGTCCTGGGCATAATTTTCTCAACATGATCATGATCATCAGTGGTACTAAGATAATGCCCTAACACTTGTGAATATTTATGAAAATGATCAGGATGTTGCTGATCATAGTCGTTGTCTGGAACAATGTGGGAATCTCCAGGAACTGGACCAAGAGGCGTTTTGAGCTGACTTAGTTTCTTAAATTTGTTAACGTATTTGTCGTCTTTAAAGGTGTTGCGATGTGCGGAAACCACGAACCGTTCATGATGATGACGATGATCAGGGAATAAGCCGAAATGGAGATAATTTTTGTGAGGAGGATTTGTAGTAGGATTAGTGGAAGTGGCAGCTAGTAAGTAGTTGGGTGTGTTGTTCATTTGGGTGGAATTTGGTATTGTGGTTGTAGGACGTCGGATGGCAATCTCATCCTTCTTCCATACCAGCTCCACTGGCACTAACCCATCCATCTGCCTCTGCCTCTTCCTGCATTATTTATCTATTCTCATTAATCCACCAGCTGCTTTAACTAGCTAGCTATAAGTGTGTATATATGTGTATATACATACATATATATATATATATGTATGTGTGTGTGTGTGTGTGTGTGTGTATAAACCACAGTTATATTATTATCATGTATATTATGCCTTCAACCGAAAACAAAAATAGAATTACATGGAGGATTCGAGATTAAACGTCGAACTTCTCTTCATCCCTTAGTAAGTAATTGAGAGGATTCAGCGAGCATGATCTGATATTGGGCTAAGAAGAAAGAACTATTTAAGAAGAAGACGAAGAAGAAGTATTTAATAAGAAGAAGAAGAAGAAGAAGGAGATATAGGATGGGATTCCTCCGGATAATTAGGTCAAATACTGGGAGCTCCACACGTATATATGGGGATTTTATTTATAACAGACAAAACCTAGGCAGGAAGCTGGATTAATATATTACATTAGATATAGATATATAATCTATTAATTTCTTCTAGAAAAAGTAGAAAGTTGAGAGTCCAAACACACACACAAACACAAAGACAAGCACTAGAGCATCTGTCATAGTCAAGTCATGTCCTCCTAACAGATTCCTCCGTTGCCAATGCCATTAATTCGGGCCATTACCCATTTGTTGTGTTGTGCTGAACCACGCGTACGCCTGCTCAATCAAACCTCCTCGCACTAATTGCTTTTATCATGATCGTGTGGCTTGCAGAGTTACATGTATCCCATAATTTCACGCTTTGGACCACCTTACTTGAACTTCTTATATCGGCTACCTTATACTTGGGACCAGGCAGGATGCGGGACCTATTTACTTTTCCTTTTTCCTTCTATCTATTTCTATATATTACTTTTCCTTTTTTTCCTTCTATCTATTTCTATATATATATATATATACACACGAAAAAAAAAAAAAAGGGATCAGTCCATCATTTTATAAAATTAAAAAATATATATTTTTATTAATTTTAGTTTATTACTAATTAACTTAGTGGTGTCTTTTATAAGCCAACTTGTGCCGGATCAATTGGTAAGGTAGGATGAGTTACGAGAGAGATCCCACACTCAAATTTTGGAAACAGTTTGCAATATAAAAAAAAAACAAAAAACAAAAAGAAAGAAAGAAAAGAAAACTAATGAATAAATGTCATTCTATACCCTATTGGTGGTCCAAAATCCAAATATCATAATATGAAGTTGAAGGTAATCGCTCAAAGATCGATGCTAGCTGCTACGGCTACATCGGATAGCAGCGCGAGATGTTATTAGGACTTAGGAGCTATTGCCATGTGGAGTCCATGGTTGCATAATTGTGCTTGGAAACTAGTTGGGCTGTGCTGTTATCTTCTGTAGGGTCCAAATAAGTATGGAGCCCACTCAAAAAATAAAAAAATAAAAAAAAAGGAAGAAAAACGATCTCAAAGGATGGATACTCACGTGGTCCGTGAGCCCCACATCATCTGAAAACTCGGAATTCTTACAAAAGGCAATGCCACCTCCTCCTCCTCCTTGTGGTTGTGATTGACACTTGTGGGCCCACACCTCACCTCAAACACCCAATCGCAGGCGCAGCAACAGAAACACGCAAGAAAAAGCTTGCCCTTCACGTGCTTCTCCCGTGGAATTCAGGTGCTCCTGTCTCTCCTTTCATGTTCTTCTTTACCCCCAGAAAACAACACCACCCAAGGCAACGGACAACGACTCGACCTGGATTTCCCCAATCCACAATCTCTTTATGAAAACGACTGGTGGGATTCTCTATTGCCAAGCGCACCAAATTCAAATTCTATTCCTTCTATCTCTATACGAATTTGAATCGAATTGATATCAATATGGTCTAGACCCAACTGGTGCATATTCTTCTGGAGACACTTGAAATTCCATAACCAATTAACTGCCATCCAAATGTAGAAATCCCAACACTTTTACGTGTCGCGTTTTTTCAGACTCCACACAAATAATATTCTCAACGTAGGCACTGTACCAGCCATTACTTAAAAAATGAGGTCGAGATTCACAAAGACCGAAAGTGAACGTTCGACTATTGACCCTATCCAATCCAATCCAATCCATGTACGTACCCCCAGTGCCTTTGGACAGTATAAAAGAAATAGCCCAATCCAAAAGAAGGAGAAAAAAACAATGGAAAGATAAATCAACAGTAACTGCTTGCTTCTGGACAAGCAATAGCAAATGCATATGAAATCATATGATCAAGTTATCAACATCATAGAACAATAAGATTCCAAATTGTAGAGTTGGCCCTGTCCTCACAATTATTAGTATAATCAAGAAGAAACAAAGGAGAGAAGAGGAGGAAGAAGAAGATAATGCTCAAAGCAGTTTAGGTCTAAAATGCAAGAGGTTACTAATCTCCTTTAAAGTCGAGATTTAAGCGCGTTCATAGCTTCCTGGTTCAGCCGTCATGACTCGTGTCTAATTCTCCTTCAAACACAAAGCTAAAATTTGCTTTAACTGAAGCATCTTTCCCCGCGCCAACTGCAAATGAATTGGGACAACTACACAAATTATGCACTGGGATAATTGCAGAAACTCGAATTCAAATGCTTGAGCTAAGTGGGACTATGAGAAAATAATATCATAAGAAAGATGAAGAGGATCTAATTCCAAAACAAAACTTGTCTTGTGAGCAAGGCTCTATGAAGTGAGGTTGAAATTAATATTCCACCCTCTAACAGCACATAGGAAACAAAGAAAGACTAATTAAAACCTTTTTTTTTTTTTTTTCCGAATTAATATAAGTGACAAACTTGCCTCATGGGTTGCCGTGATTTTCCTTTGGGCGTCATTTAGTGTGGTCTCAATTGCCCCTTCCACTTGCAAGAGAAGCTTTTGATGTGATGTTTCTGTATATTATAATTTAAAAGAACCAGTATTAAGTAGAGCATACACGAGTACGTCATAAGAACCCTTTTTTTTTTCTCCTTCTCTTAAATAAGTAAGAGAAAAATAATGCAATATTTGTTTACCATGACAATGCACATAATTTAATGACTGCATGATACAATTTAGTCATAAAAGCAGTAGAATCACTGGCTAAATATTCCACGATCGTAAGTAGTAATTTAAAATAATAATAAATAAATATAGACGTGCAACAAGATTTTAGCAATATGATCATAGTTTAGCTCACTACGCATATACTTATAGACCAAAAAAATTTAGATAGCGTCTATTTATGTATGTGCGTGTGCGTGTGTGAAGCAACCAAAGAAAGAAAGAAGCCACAAAAGTTGACTCACTTCGCTTTTCCAGAGTTCCTTTAAACTCTAACTCGTCCGCTTCGGGCCCTTCAAACGTGCTTTTGCAATCTTGCAGATGTTCATTGACCTGTTCCTTGAACGTTTCATATATCAGTCGTAATTTGTCTTGTTGCTCTGCAAAACAGGGGATTAAAATAATTAAATACCTGGTTAATCTTCAACGACAGCAAAAATATCATACGTAGATGGATGCGTGCGAAAATTCAATGTTTTAATTGCATGGCCCACAAAGCCTTCAAAAAATATAAACCTTTTAGTGGGGATGCTGAGAAATCACTCAACAAGATTTGACATTGCATATCAAAATGCATTCTTCAATGACATTGCATTATTTGTCTTGGTTAGCAGTGACTGATTATAGAAGGAAATACTAATTCAGTCAATGCATATGTATTTTTCTGCTCCATTCATTAGCCATTATATAAGCAACAGTTATCAATTTAACTCATGTATCGTGAAAAATATCTCAAGATTGTACTATTTTTACTAGTAAAAGTTATTGCCTCTCATAAACCTTAGGAACCAATGGAGAGCGTCTATAGCTGATCTCGTGTCAGTAAACTGTTAGATCATCCATTAAATAAATAAATAAATAAATAAATCCAAAGGCGCACTGATTTAGAAAAGTGTACAAACTAGACCGAGAAACTATATTACCTTCAAATCTCGTTTTCATCCTTTTTCGCTTTAATGTACTGAGGTTTTTTAGCTTCCCCCTGAAAGATCACAAAGAAAGTACCTCAGGAATTGTAAGTATTGGTGCTATTATTTCGGCTACAAAGATTAGGTTGCAATTCCTTACATGTCTGTTTGAATTTGGGACTCCACATTCTGCAATTTCAGATGTACATCTTGGCCAACAGACATCAGAATTTCGGAGGACTTTTTGCTAGTCGCCAATTTAATTTTGCTTTTAAGTTTTTCTAATTCCAATGCGAACTGTTCAACAGCCCTTGCGAAGTGAAACATTGAAAAGCACAAACACAACGTCAAAACAAAAATTACTAGGTATTCCTTATCAAATTGACGGAGAAGAAAACAAGGTAAAACCTAGTTAGTCCATCCACTTGGTTGTGCCCTGAAGATTCTGGTATCCATTTGCTTTCTCCATTCCCTGCCAATATGTGCAGAGGTTGACATAATACTTTTAAGATGTATGTCTGCAAGATAAAGACAAATCATCAGAGAAGTTTTACCCTTAATAGGGAGTGATGGGGTATTGATTTGATCAAACTGAACATTGATGTCATGGTTGCGGAGCCTTTTAGCAGGACGAGGAATGAACTTCATTTTCTTAGGACTTGTTTCCGGAGATAATGTGAGGCTTTCTCTGCAACCTGAACAGGATAATAACTTGTATAAAATTTCCAAGTCAAGGCATTATCACGAGTTTTTTGTCAAATTCAACTGCCGTTTGAACACCATTCAAGTCCGTTGTTACTTTTGACTCATAGATCTTATCAATGACAAACTTTGGAATTCGATCTTTTTGCTCCATAGTCGATGGCTTCTTAAAAACAAAAAAGTCAAAAGTTAACTGCTTATCAAATAAAACAACAAAATTCAAGGTTAAAAGCAATGACAAGCTACCCTGCAATGGGAGTAACGTACTAAAACTTCTCAGAGGTCAACAAACAAAAAAGACATCACCAAGGAATGCAATGTCTTTAAAAGTTCTAATTATTACATAGCAAACAAGTTTTACGTTGACAGCACCCTACTTCTAGCTTCTTACATCTTCCTCGCATGCTACCACAAAGAAGGTCAAGTAGAGAACTTTTTTTTTGGTGAGAACTTAACATGATTAAGGAAGTAGAAGTTCTATATCAATTCCTCATCGTGCAATTGAAATAAGCATCTGAAACAAAACATACGGTTATAATCATCAGTTATGGGAGAAACATCTTCAGAACTCTCCGAGTGCCCATCATCAGATGATGGTTCAGAGAGACTAGTTTCTGCATCTTCAGAGAGACGAGTTTCTGAATCGTTCTCTTCCATGTTTGGTGATGTTTTTCCCTTCAGAGAATCCTTAAGCTTCTTTGCAGCATCCTGAAGTTCAATAAGGAAGGGCAAAAGGCAAAACAAAAAGGCCCAAATCCAACTTAAAAAGAGAAACACTACAGAAATATCTTATAAGGACAATTAAATTACCCAAGGATACAGAAAATTTCCTGTGTGCATCGTCATCACTGTCTGATTTTTCTCTTTGCAGTGCCCTGAAACCACAAATTTCTCCCATACGGTCTACTTTCGGCGTTGATGCAAGGGAAGCACTTGATGCAGGTGTATTTATTCCTAGAGTTGGACTTGGGAGATCTTGTAGATTTACATCGTTCCTTACAGGTGGGCTATCAATGTCTTCTTGTTGATCTTGTAAGTTTACAGCATTCCTTACAAGTGGGCTAACAATGTGTTCTTGTTTCCTCGCAGACGGCACACCAAATTCTTCACGTTGGTCTATGTTTTCTGGACTGTCAAAATCCACGTGCTGATTATCTCTGTCGTTTATCCGTGGTGTATTGTAAGAACTCGCTTGTGGGATTTTCTTTTCTGGCTCAAGATGATCTCTCATTTTATTGCCAAATGAAGATGTTCTTTGAGCAGGAAGTAGTGTTTCACTCCCTTGAGTTACTTTCTGAATGACATCTGCCACATCCCTTTCGTGAAATAACCTACGTGGCTCAACTCTCGAATTATTTTTATCATTTTTCTGTTGTGTCGCCTTGGGGGAACTACTGCTGACAGCAGCATGTAGCCTTCTGGGAAATCCACCTTTGCAAGAGTGGATGTTCTTGTCTTGGCGCTTCAGTTTGTAACCAAAGAGCTGACCGCTCTTTGTAGTGTTCTTTTGTACCTTGGTTGGAGCCCTCTTCCGGGTCAGAGCACGAGTCACAGGTCTCCTGACTCTATTATCAGGAGAGTCGGACTCAGTTTCTATTGTATCAGAGTTCTGTCTAAGCTTGTATGGTTTATGACCCTTCTGACCAAGTTTCTGCTCTTGCTTATCAGAACCCCGTTTCGGCTTGAAAACTGCATCTCCCATCTGATCAACTTTTTTATCTCTCTTTGACATATTGGCACCAAACCCACGAGTTGGAGAGTTAGAATAATAATCATTGTCGGCCATCTGATCAAATTTCTTCTCTTGCTTATCAGAAATCCGTCTAGGCTTCACAACTGCCTCGTCCATCTTCTCAAATTCTTTATCCGGCTCTGCAGCATTGCCACCTAACTCATAGGTTGGAGACTTATTGGGTGATGAAACAGTGCCCAATATCTCCTGGAGCTTCAGTCTTAGAGTTTCAGTTCTTCCATTTTCTGTTGTATTCGTTTTGTCCTTTAACACTTCTTCATCTGGCCTCAGTACATCCTGCACCGTTGCAAAAGTGAACTCCTTCACGCTCTCTCTTCTTCCGTCCTTCCTTCCTTTCCTTTTGTAGGAAACCCCATTAAACTTATTCTGACTAACATCATCATCAGACTGTAAAGCTGAGGCATGCTTCGTGGAAAATGAACATGTTGCTGCTGCATCCTTGGCTCCGTCAAGTTCGCCCCGCCTCCCACTGGGTGCTAAATCAGGAACTCGTCCTGGACAAGGAACGGTCTCTGAAGTGATTACTTTTTGCCTGGTTGAAATCCATGGCGAGTTTGTCAGCTCTGTTGCTTCAGTTTGTTTTGTTTTCTTGGTTGCTGTCATTTCTACGATCTTGCCTTTTCCTTGCACCGAGTGGCTTGCATTCTTTACCCTTACAGCATTTAGCCCTGCAATGTCACCTTCCTTTGAAGCTTCAGATGGTTTCTTCGGTATCGAATCTACCATAACTCCGATTGAAATCTTTCTGGACTGGCTAGATGGATGATTAATACTGCCAAAACTCCAGCAATGGCGTGTTGGAACCTGAAATCATATTCAGCATTGTCAAAACTTAGAAATTATATACTGCTTTAATGGGGAGCTGGGTTCAATTTCTACTCTCGCACGTCAATGCCTTCACATAATCCGACAACGCATCGTGTTGAGGTTTTGATAAGTGCAAACAAAGAAAGAGTACAGAAATAAATAAAAAAAATTTAATGATGGAATCCATCTTTATAACTTATCTCACATGATTGGAAACAAAAGCCAACACCTATAAGCTAATCATAGCCATATACATCATAAGCAACCCAAACGACAACACAAACATATGACTCTTGAAATGTAATCGGTAACTATCAGAAGTTCAGTATTAGCTAGGATATAAAGATTGTTCCTACTTACATCTTGCAATTGTTGTGGGTCAACCTGCATCCTTGCGATATTGCTAGGCAAACCAAACCATCAATAACTCGTGGTGGCGTTAACCTGGACAGTCAGTGGGGAGGAAAAATTAGTATAAATCAACAAAAACTGGGAACAAAGAGAGAAATAAAGTAGTTCTGAAGCTCAATATTGTTTAAAACCAGCAATAATATGTATACACACACATACATATACCCAAACAAATAAACATATAAATACATATAGAGACACACACACACACACACATACACAAACGCACACACATATAGGATAATTTGATTACGGAAAAAAAAAGGACAAAAAATATTAAATCAGAATTAAAAAAATCATTAAATTTAATAATTCACTTCAATTTTATCAGCGACCAAACAATTGTGTTTGAAGAAAATCACGGACATTTGAATGATGCTATTAAGCTGTTTACCAAGATGAATTTCGGAGTATAATTTGCGTAATCGGAATTTCATAAACGACTGGGAAAAACCTCGTTATCACGATCTACTTTCGGTTAAAATATTTGCTCCTGTAGTTTGAACATCGAAGCGAAAATAGAAAAACAGAAAAACAAAAATCACCATGAATTGAATTCCTGGCACTCACAATCTGCCATGATTTCAGGCTCTAGATCTGAGAATGATCAGCAAATCTACCTCAAATTAAAATTTGAAAAAAAAAAAAAAAGAACGAAAAAAAAAGGATAAAAATCCTAGAGACAACTGAAGCATGTCAAGAGTAGAAGAACATCGAAAATAAAATCTAAGAAAATAACTGAAAGAGCACGAATCGAAATCCAAACAAATGACATGCAAAAAGAAAGAAACAGATGGATTGGGGAAAGAAAGATCAATGAAATGACTTACAGCTATACAACGGAGACGAATCGTCGGAGACGATGGATGAGCTCCGTTTACTTTGCTTGGGCGGGACTAAAACCTAGAGAGAGAGGAGATTCGAAATGAAAAATTTGCTGAAACTGAATTAAATTGGAAATGGAAGAAAAGAAAAAAAAAAAAAAAAGGCGCGAAATAAGAAGCTTATGTGACTTGCTTTCTCGAAACGGAATCGCGCCTCTGTACTCTGGTGTGCGCACTGCGCATACACTTTTAACTCAGATGATAGTACCATATTACCCCTGTAGCTTTTTCTTTTTTTATTTTCATTTTTAATTTTTTTGTGAAATTTTTTTATTTTTAATGTTGGTGAACAATTTATTACTATTTTCATTTTCTTATATATATTAAAAATCTTATCAGTATTTTTTTAGCTATAAAAAACCTGAATTTAAACCGTAATTAGCGCTATCACAATTTAATTGAAGAAAGAAGTCTCAACTAATTGTTCTAATAATAATAATAATAAGGAATCAAGTTCATATGTTCCGGTTGGATTGCTTTCATATGTTCCGGGGTATGGAGCTGTGGGTGGGTGTGCTTATCTCCTCTTTTGCGTTTTAGTAGATTAGTAATCAATTAGTTTTTGGTTTAATATTTGATAAGCTTCTACTTAGACAAGTTTTGTTGGAGTCTGTATCGGGAATTGGGGGGTGTTTTGTTAGAATCTTATTCGAATTACAAATTAGAATTTGGGTGTAGTTCTTGTTGATAATCAAAAGATCCATTCTTCCTATTCTCTTGATTCAATTCCCTTGTTCTTATCAATATTCTTAAAAGTAATCAAATATAATTGCTAGATTCACAACTACCTATAAGTTCAAATTGCCATATTCTTGACATTGCCCTATATGCAATTATGCCAGTATGGTAATGTAGAATTTTGATTTTCATTTTGATTTGGAACTCTGGACTAGCAGATTCGAGGCCCTAGGCCTCGTGCACTTTTATGTTGTGGCCGCAGAATTGGCCCTAGGCAGCCAGTATGGTAATATGTTGTGGCCGCATAATTGGCATGTAATGGAATATAGAGCCCCTTGGCAATCAGTAATGAAAATAATAATCTGACAAAGTTTCAGTCCACAATGGTCTAATACTAGCAGCCAAAGCTCTAACCACAAGCAATATATGACCTAATCCCAGCATGAATATATGAACATTTCTCCACGGAACAGTAAACCATGCGGTTTCAATATGTTGTGGCCGCATAAATGGCATGTAGGGGAATACAGAGCCCCTTGGCAATCAGTAATGGAAACAATAATCATGACAAAGTTTCAGTCCACAAGCCGAATACTAGCAGCCTATAGCAATGCACTGAGTAAACAAGCAATTCCAGTCCATTGTTCCTTTGCGGTATTTTTATCAAACATGTGGTAAGCAATCAAAAGCATTCATATTGGGCATAAAAGTTGCATGTGGAAACCATAATTGTGAATATAAGATGAGCTCTTGTGACATCCAGAAAGCATATATACCGATTCTCACATCCACCAACAGAGAAATCGTTGAAAGGAAAAGGTGAGAGAACTTACCGAATTCGACCCAGTGGATGAACGTGTGTGCGCCTCCACCAAGAACCCACGGCTAGATGAGCTCGGAATACCCCAATTTCTCCCTCGCCGACAGCGGTACCTTGAGATTCTCCACCGATGACGGCGATTTTGGGTTGGAGGTCGCCAGTTACAGACACATCTGCTCAGAACAATTGCCAACGGAGGTTTCCGATCGCAGATTTTACCACATAGTTCCTCCGTTTTGGGGGAAGTGAAGAAGACTGTTGAAAAGGTTCTACCCACATGCATAAACGAGAGATTTGGGTCAAAGTTCACCTGGGCTGATTCGAGAGCTTTATCTGCAATTTTCCATCGCTGTGGATGATGGGAAACGACAGAGAGAGCTTTCGGTGGAAAGAGGAGAGAAAACACAAGCAAGGCGCGAGGGAATCCCACAGGCTTTTGCCTGATGAGTTGTGCAGAGCAGATTTCAGTAGTGACAGGTTCGAAGTCACGGGGGTAGAATCACACGAGAGATCTGTAATTTTCCATCGCTGTGGATTATGGGAAACGACAGAGAGCTTTCGATAGGAAGAGGAGAGAAAAAAACACAGCAACGGTAACTTCTTGAGGGAATCAATAGGCTTTTGCCGAGTTGTGCAGAGCAGAAACACTGTAAAGTCAGGTTTGAGTTAATGGAATTCAAGCCTCCATTGAATTCGCTCAACTCGGATCACAATTCGAGTCAGAGTGGGGTAGTTGGTGTAATGAACATTGACTTGAGTTATTGGGCTGACTCAAATTAGGCTGATTCGAACCAAATCCATGAAACGAACACACCCTAGTATATTTGTGTGTACATAAATGAGTTTTGATTTATGAGAGGTACGTGTATTAAAGGGGTAGAAAGGTCCGTATAGAAATAATAAGTTGCGAGTAAGATGGATGAGTAACGAAAGGCTCACAGAAGTGTCCTTGGAATAGAGAGTAGGGGATCAGAACTCAGGAGTGAGAGGGGGAAGTGGGACCCATTGAAGAATCAAGATTGGGGCTTTGAATTGCAAAGAGATTGAGATAGAGATAGCAATTGCCAAAGTAGCATTGCAAATTATATTTGAATATTGATCGGATTTTGCAATATTGATGGTGAGGAATGAACTCCTGCATGATGATGAGTAGCTCCATTGCATTTGCAGCGGTGGACCTTCGTCCATCTTCCTTTGTACGCCCTTTCCCCTCCTTACCATCAGCATCAGCGAAATCCGTATCTCCCAAATTCCGATGCTCCATTGCCGACACGCTCCGCTCTCTGCCCAACCTCATCGACGGCCAGCCATCCAGAGTCGCCGACACCGTAATCGTCGGCGGCGGCATCAGCGGCCTCTGCATCGCCCAGGCACTCGCCACCAAGCACGCCGGCGTCGCTCCTAACCTCATTGTCACCGAGGCCGGCCCTGGAGTCGGCGGCAACATCACCACCGTCGAAAGGGACGGTTATCTTTGGGAGGAGGGCCCCAACAGTTTCCAGCCCTCTGATCCCATGCTCACCATGGCGGTAAAACCAATCTCCTAATTGATGATGATCATCATTATAGTTAAGGGATTTATTATTATTATTGTTAAGGAGTCTGTGTTTCTCTCTGTCTTAACAAATATCTAATCTCCTTGTTTGTTGTTGTTAATCTTAATTCTTAGGTGGATAGTGGATTGAAAGAAGAGCTGGTATTGGGGGATCCAAATGCACCTCGGTTTGTACTGTGGAATGGGAAGCTGAGACCAGTTCCTTCCAAACCCACTGATTTGCCTTTCTTTGATTTGATGAGCATCCCCGGCAAACTCAGGGCTGGTTTTGGTGCTCTTGGCATTCGCCCTTCTCCTCCTCCAGTTTGTCCCCTTTCCTTTTCCTTTTCCTTTGAATTATATAAGATTTTGATTCTCCACTCCTTTCTTGGCAATTGGCATGAAGAAGAAGAAGAAGATGAAAGAATTCTCATTTCTCATAAAATCTTGACAAAGGTGACAGGGACGCGAGGAATCAGTTGAAGAGTTTGTTCGCCGTAATCTTGGCGATGAGGTTTTTGAACGCTTGATTGAGCCTTTTTGTTCAGGTCAGGACAATCGATTCTACTTGTATCAATGTCATTGTCCTGTGCTCCGAGTAAATTTATGTTTCTTCTTTACTAATTTATTAAGGATTAAGATTTCTTAGTATATAATCGTGTCGGAGTTCTAAACGTACTAAGTTTCAATAAGTTGCCCAATTGCAGTTGCACTAATTTGGAAGGTTTCCAGTGCAATGCTATTGTTAGTTAGTATCTCTTTCTTAGTATTCTAAAATTGTTAACTTTTCTCTGTGGTGGTTGCATTGTTAATTGGACAATTTTTGTCACATCTAGGTGTTTATGCCGGTGATCCTTCAAAACTAAGCATGAAAGCAGCATTTGGGAAAGTCTGGAAGCTAGAGCAAACTGGAGGTAGTATCATAGGTGGAACTTTTAAAGCAATCCAAGAGAGAAATCAAGTTCCCAAGCCACCTCGAGATCCGTAAATACATATTTTGCGTTTTCCATTCAAGCTTATCTTATCTTGCTCGCTATTTTGATTACAAAGTTCATGTCCAATGCCCTAATTTCAGTCGTATTTTGTAGGCGTCTACCAAAACCAAAGGGCCAAACAGTTGGATCTTTCAGGAAGGGACTTGCTATGTTACCAAATGCAATTTCCACAGGGTATGCACCCTTTGTAACCCCTGCTTAGTGGTTCTCGATTCTGTGATTGTATTCTTCTGGGGCATTGCTATTTTATTTTAACAAGTCGCATTCTTTTATTTATTTATTTTGTCAGTTTGGGTAGCAAAGTGAAACTATCTTGGAAGCTTTCTAGTATTAGTCAGTTGGATAATGGAAGCTACAATTTGACATATGAAACGCCAGAAGGATCGGTTTCCCTACTGAGTAAAAGTGTTATCTTGACTGTTCCTTCCTACGTCGCAAGTAGTTTATTGCGTCCTCTATCTGTACGTTTCTTTCCTGAGTATTTCTTTTTCTTGGATATTTTTGCCTTTGGACATTTGGATGATTTTTGTTCTAGAATTAACAAAAATAAAAATCTTTCTCTCGTTTGTATTTGTCAGTTTAGGATGATATATCCAGTCATTTTGCTTCCCTCCTATTCGTTTTTTTCTTTTTCTTTTTTTGCAGGCGGCTGCTGCAGATTCACTGTCAAAATTTTATTACCCACCAGTAGCATCTGTGACGGTTTCATATCCGAAGGATGCAATTCGGACAGAATGCTTGATAGATGGGGAACTCAAGGGTTTTGGTCAATTGCATCCGCGCAGCCAAGGGGTTGAAATTTTAGGTGAATCTTCCATGGTTTTAAAACTGTAGTTGTACTGTGAGTTTATGCTTAATGTCAAGGATCTTCATTCTTCTCAAATTTTGCTTCGGGTTTTATTGTTTCTTTTTTTCAGGAACTATATACAGCTCATCTCTCTTTCCTGACCGGGCACCTACAGGAAGGGTACTGCTTCTAAACTACATTGGAGGGGCCACCAACCCTGGGATTTTGTCCAAGGTGAGAAACATCTTAAATGAGTTCTGATGTGATCCGATAGAGGTAGTTCATCATATTTAGTGGAACTTGATGGTAGTAGGTCTGGTGATATATTGAAGAGATAACATATTCAGATTTGTGGTTTTAATAAATTGTCGAGGAGGTATGACGGGGAAAAAATGTTGGTTAATGACATGACAAATTGATTAGGCTCTTGAAGACATGCCACTTATTCTGTACTTTGAATAAATGACCTTTCATTATAGTAATTCCAGCTTGAGATCTAACATGAAAATCTATGTTTATGTGTCGTTTGTGTATAGATTTGCTTGAAGAGTTCATATTTTTTGCCACCTTCTATTACTCTGTAGTCTGTTCAGCTTTTTGAAGGGTCGTTTATCTGTTGACAGACGGAGGATGAACTTGTGGAAGCAGTTGATAGGGACTTGAGAAAAGTCCTGATAAGACCCAACGCAGAGGATCCACTTGCACTGGGCGTGAAAGTGTGGCCACAAGCCATTCCACAATTCTTGATCGGGCATTTGGATACTCTTGATGCGGCCAAAGCTGCTCTGAGTGATGCGGGATTACAGGGGCTGTTTTTGGGTGGCAACTACGTATCAGGTGTGGCCTTGGGCCGATGCGTTGAGGGCGCTTATGATGTCGCAGCCGAGGTGGCAAGTTTTCTGTCGCAGTACTCATATAAATGATTAGTTTCGGATACTAGTTAACTCTTGCGTCGAAGTAAAACTTGAGGAAATCGTTTAGGTAGTCACATTTTTTGCATTCGTAGATGTAGATTCTCATTTGCATTAACTGAGGTCGTGACAGTGATTTTGAAATGTTGCTCATAATGCCAGTTTTGAAAATCCTACTTCCAAAATTTAGGGAACCTCCACAGAAACAGAAAGTTGAGAATTTTATAAGCGATGAGTTCTAAGCTAATATGGATAAACATTGTTGAAACGGAAAGGTGGAATACGAGACAACAGCTCTTTTTATACTAAATAAATAAAAATGGATTTGAGCAAATTTGATTGAAGCGATTTTGGTCTTTTGATCACGGGAGTGTTTCGAAGTGAGAGATGAGAGAGAGAGAGAAAGAGAGGTGGTAGTGCTACTTAGCATAGTTAGTAACGTACTAGGTAGCGCCGAAAGAGGTTTCTACTTTGTAAAAGCTTTTAACTTTAAAGGGAGGCGGGATTGTATATAAACGGACGTCAGAGAGATATTGATACAGAGAGAGAGAGAGAGAGAGAGAGAGAGAGTTGATTTGCTTCTTAATTCTTATTGATAGAAGGTTCTTCGACTACTAGGGTTTCTCGAAACAAGTTAGGGGATTGGGACTCGCACAGCATAGGCACAACACAACAAAATTTGCATTAGTTGGCAATTGGCATTGACAAAAGGACAGCAAAACAAAACAAGATTGCCGCAAATTAAAGTAGAAGAGTCCAAATTTGGTGTTGTAAATGTGGGGCCAGGTCACGCAGACATGTTTATATGCGAATGCTAAAAGCAGATCCTAGTTTGACCAATTTTTATATTACTTTTTTATTTTCTTTGGAAAAAAAAGAAAAAGTTTATTATAGAGAGAACAAGGGATGATCGGTTGGGAATCGGATGGGAGAAGTTGCTAGATATATCAATCAGTCACCACATATGTGAGCAGTATAGTAATAGTATGAATTTGATAATTTCACTACCTTTTATCACGTAACAATTACATTATTTACATTCTATTGTTATATGATAAATAATGATGAATACAGTTTTGCACATATATGTATAAAGAGGGATAATTGTTGAAGAGAAGGCCTTTTTCTTTAAGGTTTCAACAACAGAGAGAGAGAGAGAGAGAGAGAGAGAGAGAGAGAGAGAGAGAGAGGGTAGGTAGAGTGCAGCATAGCATGATGTAGGAGACCGGAAAACAGAGGATGGGTAATTGAAGCAACATCATGGTAGGGATGGTGGGGAACATCTTCTTTTCACGCTTCTAAATTCCGCTTTCTTACTCGCCCTCCCAGTTGCCGTTTCTTTAGGTCTATGCAATCTTTTCTTGTTCCCTTCCCTCCCCTTCCTTTAAAACTAGATAGATAGTAAGAGAGAGAGGTTTCTTTTATAAATTAAAAAAAAAAAAAAAAAGAGAGAAAGAAACCGAGAAGACGATCAATTTCTCATGGAATAGAGGCGGAAAAAAAAAAAAAAAAAAAGAGGCAATGCAAGGTACACGTGGGGAAGCAAGAGGTTGAATGAATTGGGATTTAAGATTGTGAGTGCACTTTTTGTTTGTGGCCATAATTATTAAAGTTGATTGCTTGTCTCCAAAACTGGAGGTGTGTGAGGATACATGTTTAGTAGTTTTTTTTTTTTTTTGATAAAAATGTTTAGCAGATTTGCGTGTAACATGCAACGACTAAAGAAGCCAAGGCACAATATTTATTATTCATTTCTCTCTCTCTCTCTCCATCTATGACTGTGTCCAAAAATAAAAATAAAAATAAAAAAAATCGCATTAGTCCAATGAAACACCAATTTTAAATGTAAGTGTACATATGTTATGCTCGAGAGAATAAAAAAATAAATACATACTTATGTTATGATAAAGTTATGTTGTTACATGTATAATATACATGTATTATAAACAATAATTGATTATTATATAATAGGGAAGGGATAGGGGGGGTGTAAGTTTCTCTAAAACCCAAAACCCCCGTGCATGCATGCGCAACACGATAATTATATGCATTGAACATCGATTTGGAAACGGAAACAATTAGACATGTGGCAGCCCTGTTTTAAAATATTTTGTTCCTCCCTATGTGAAATGTGAAATGTAAAATGTAAAATGTGTGATCCGCACATCGATGCTTTTGTATCCAAAAAACACAAAGGGCAATGGCTAATGAGCACACACACTATTTATGCACACAAACAAAACTATAGTCTACATTCATTTAATTGACCTGATGACATTACGCACCCTCTGTTACCAATATATATCCCCAACGCCTTGTCCATTAATCAAATTATTTTATACCTATATATATATAGATGAGTTTGTAATATATGTGTGAGTGTGAGTTTCTAATATTGGAGATCAAATAATCGTACGTGCATGTTTGAATTAATTGTTTTGTTGAGTTAAAAAAAAAAAAAGTAGAGCTTTCTTAAAAGCATTGTGAGCTATAATACTAGTAGTGTTGGTGTTTGTGTTGCTTTTTAAAAGTAACAGCCAGCCAGCGTCCGAGTGTCGGTTAACTTTGTTTAAATTTGTTGCCGCAGTAGGTACGTACATTTTACAAACAAGGTTAAAAGCATTTTTTGTTCACGCCCCAAAAAAAAAAAAAAAAAAAAGATTAAAAAAAAAGTCATTGACATGAGCACCAAATCTCAAGCAAATCATTGTTCTACATGTTGGACTGTACCCATATCTAGCATACAATTTCTTTTTTCTTCTTTTCCTTTTTTTTTTTTTTTGTTCCTTTTGAATTTGTAATTATGGTTGATTATTATCTTTTTCACATGAAGGAACCACATTGCACATTTGCATCCAATCCAACTTACACAAGTCCAATTAGTAGCAGGAAAACTTTAATAATGAGCATTAATTTAATTAATGTCAAGAAATTAATTAACACGTGCCATTGTCGGTTGAACCGACAACATTTGAAGGGGAGCAGTAATGTGAAGAAGATGCCTCCTGAACTCGAAACACAAATTCAGATTTGGCTTTGTGTTTGTCTCCGAACTCTAAAAAAAAAAAAAAAAAAAAAGGCCTTCATCTCATGACTCCTGACTTCTGACCACCTGTTGGCTGCTGCTTCTGCTTTGCTTATTTAGAAGGACGAGGTGGCGGCTCTCTTTGTCTTTGTCCTCCTCCTCAATCCTCTTCTTCTTCTTCTTCTTCTTCTTCTTATGAATATGATGAATGCCTCTACTCTCTCTAACTAACTAAAAACGAACAACAAACGACACAATGGGCAGATCAGCAAGAGGTGCTTCTACCTCTTCTTCTTCTTCATCATCCTCAATCGGTATTGGTATTGGTATTGGTCATGAAAGTAGTAGCAACAATTCCCACTTCAACAGAAGAGATCTCGGCACAGATCTTAACCTTGGTCTCAGCATTTCAGCCTCCTCTCAACAACACACAAGCTTAATTAACCATTCCATGATTCCGAGGTATTCATTTACATGTTGTTGATCCTGCAATTCATGATATTATGATGGCTGGCAGGTAGAACATTTCAGTTAGTCTTTAGGATCTGTTAATTGTGGTTTTCTTTATCCCTCTTCCATATAAATATATAATTCATACATACCTCCTAATTAACCCTTCTTCACCAAGAAGGTTCATTTTTATTTATTTATTTATTTTTTTAATAGATATTCCTTTCTACTCTGAATTAATAATGTTCCGGTTTTCACGAGTTTTTGGTTCCCTCTAATGAACCATATTATATGATCACTCTGCTTAATAATATTATTTTCTCATGCATCAAATCTCGCAATATTGAACTGAACATATCATGTTAATATTATAGGGAACAAATGCAATATTCATTATCAGATCACAGTTGGCCGTCAACGACCATTAATCCAACGGTGGGAGATGGAAGTGATATTAATCAAGAGTACTACTGCAATGGGAGTAATGGGAATAGGCTGTACGTGAAGGTATACATGGAAGGGCATCCCATCGGCAGAAAGCTTGATATATTGGCCCACCATGGTTACCACGACCTCATTACCACTCTTGACCATATGTTCAACACTAACATTCTTTGTAAGTCGTATGCTTATTCTTCCTTATCCTTATTGCTAATTGGCTGCTAATTAATTAATTAACCATACATGTATTTTATGTTGTTCACTTCTTCAGTCACAACAATGTTAATAGCTATTTATGGGATTGATTGGACAGAGAGAAGCTCAATTAAAATTAGTTTTATTTGAATCAATTAATGTGGATACCTGTGAATGAAACAGGGGGTGCGGATGTGGATGCAGAGAAGTGCGACGACTTTCAAATATTAACCTATGAAGACGAGGAAGGGGATTGGTTGATGGTTGGAGACGTTCCTTGGGAGTAAGTTTCTTTCTTTCTTTTCTTTTTTTTTTCTTTTTTTAACTGCAATATTCATACACACACACACACACACATAAATATATGATTCTCTTGACCACTCAATTTTCTAAATATACGTAATATATGTTTAATATTTTGCAGGATGTTCCTGTCTGCTGTTAAGAGATTAAAGATCTCGAGGGCATGCCCATGCTGATTTTTGTTGGAATATGGTTGCGGACTCGAATGTACATCCTTACATGAATATGTTCCCATCACGTAGAGGAATCAAATATTTAGACATACCTTAGCTCTCTAGTACTCCTGTAAAGGAAACGAAAAGAACTTTAATCTTAATGAAAACGATTTACCAGCTTCTTGTTTACAACTGTTGATAATTCCTATTTTTGGCGTATGTTCCACAATCCTAATTTTTTTCACTAATCATCTAACAAGTAACATAGTTGAAGAGTTTATAGTCTCTGATTTGAGATTGGAGTTCATCAATTGTGTGTTTACCTTGTTTAATACACTAATTATCCGCACCAAAAAAAAAAAAAAACCTCACGGCATTTTATAAGTTATTGGACTTATGTCTTTAAAGATTGACATATTTAAGTAGGATGGTCTAATATTCTTATATGACTATGATTATATTTGTATTTAAACGATATGAAACTTAAATATTTTTACCTTTAATATACCTCCGCAAGATGGTGTTCCGTCAGGAATCACCAATTTTATATTTTTTTATAGATCAATTCAACTCATTTGAACAATGATCTCTTATATTATGTTAATTTATTATTCTATTCTAAAAATTTAAACTATTAAAAAGTGAGTTAATAATAATTTTATATTCTTATAATTATTTCGTATAATAAGAAACTTTGCTCAATTTGGACATCAGGAAAAGTATATCGAAATAATTTGTAGTGTAGGAAGAAAAAAAAGAAGCTTTTTTCCTTTGGCAGGCGTGTTAAATGTCTATCTACCTATAAAAAGCAACTAACACTAACATGTAAGTTATTGTCCTGATAAAAAATTACATTATAAAAGTTAAAAATAAAAATAAAAAAATAATTAAAAAAAAAAACCTTACTTATAAGTAAATGACTAAATTCTCAAAAGTTTGGATAGAGAAAAAGAACCGAGTCAAAAGAAGAATCTCTTCCACAGTCGAACCAATGAGAGACCAACACGTGTAGACTAAAACAAACTAACTACTAAACTGAACATCGGAGTATATTAACTATCAGTTGTTATTTGGTGGGAAAAAAAAAATACAAGTTGTTATTAACAAACGAATACGTAACTACAATCCCAATCTACTCTTCAACAAGAACAAACAATAATTAACAAATTAAGAGGACATTTGATTTATATATTCAGAATCATGATTCAAAATCATTCTTATTTTACGTGTATTTTTTATGAGAAAAAATATTATAAAGAATCATGAATCATAATTTAAAATTTGAGATTTATATAGGAAAGAAACGTCCCTTAATGATCTCTTCTACAATATCAAACCACGAAAAAAAACCCTTCCTAAAATCTCTCATGAATTAATTAAATTGTACTTTTCAATTATTGCTTTTTATACCCTCACTATTTTTTTAAAAGAATAAAAAAAGGCTTATTATAGTGACATCGATTATATTTTCTTAAAATTACAGTGACATCTCTTGTCTGAATTTAATAACAGTAATATTTCTTATCTAAAACTCCATTAAATTTTAATGAAAAATATCAAAACTACCCCTATGTTAAATTTGTTTTTTTCTTCTTTTTTATTTGATTTTTTTTATAATAAAAAATTGTGTTAGGGTGTGTTGTAATATTTTTTAAAGAGTTAACGTAAAAATATGTTAAAAATTAATGCATTTAATTTTTTTATTATATTTTTTGTCATTCATGTTTTAAGTTTAATTTAAACCATTTTTGTTTTAGATAAAATTGTCCAATTTAATTTATTCTTTCAATTAAATTAATTTTCATTGTAATATAGTTGGTCCTCATAATGTACTAAATATTACATGGTTTTTAATTTAATACGCTAGTTTAGTGGAGGGAGAACATTACTAAAACAAAAGATTTTTAGAAAAAAAAATGGAAAAAATATTTGTTTTTATCCCTCGTCATCCTCCCTCTTTCCTTCGTAATTAATTTTTGTGCGTTCTTTCTCCATTGACCCTTTCCTATAGGTTAGTAATCACTCCACCAAATAATTTACACGTATTTTATTCTTAAAACCTTCAGAAAAAAAGTCAGATAATCATAAAGTAATTGAGCAGTAGAAACACTAAGAAAATGGCATAATTAAGGGGGGGGAGGAAGTTGACCAAGGCAGGTTTACACTAGATCGTAGTCGGATTCATGACACATTTTAATCTATTTCATTGGCAGACAAGCAAGTTAACTAGACAATTAAGATCACATTAATGCAGGGCAACAGAACTCAAGTAAAAAGAGGTCTTACGTATTATTGTTTTTTTCTTTGACTTTGACATAAGTAAAGAAACAAGTATGAGATCAACTAAAAAGGTTTCTGATTTTCACAATCTAAATTAGGTCCGGTGTCAACATTGAGGAGGCCAGCATATCTTCGGAAGTAACCAATCCGATCGTTGACACGTGCGTCGTTGGGAATCCCGCACTCGAGACCGCCGTTGATGATGTTGGTGACCAGCCCATAGCCGGCCGTGCGGTTAGCCGCCACATCATCCCGTGTCGGAACATATTCCCCCACCATGACCTGGTGGCAAGACGGCTTCGGCCTCCGCGGCGTCATCCAAAACCAAATGGCCGTCTTGAAGGCCACCACCGAGTCATTCGCCACCACTTCCGGGCTCCCGAGGCCGTCGAAGTGCAGGGCCTCGCCGGCTGGGCCGTAGTTGTAGTTCCAGGAGAGCTGAATCGGGCCTCGGCCCTTGTAGGACTTTCCGGGGGAGCAGGGCCACTGGGTGTTGGAGGAGTCGCAGTAGTCGCTCTGTGGGCTAATCTCCTCCTTAAAACAGAGGCCCCACGAGTAGGGCCCATCAGGGGCGGTGGGCCAGCCGCCGGTGGTCTCGTGGGAGATCTGGGCGAGAAAGGCGGCGATCTCGCGCTTGCGGGTAGAGAGGCTTCCTGTGGAGGCGAATCTGGGGAAGCATTTGGTGGCGGTGATGAAAGCGTCGTAGGTGTAGAAGGTGTTGGCGGGGCAGGCAGAGTCGTCCTTGTGGAGGAAGAAAGTGTTGAAAAGTTGTTCGGAGATCAATCTGGCAGTGGGAGATGACGATGATCTTGTTCCCGTTCCCATTCCCGGCCATGCAAGACACGACAAAATAGTTAGAGTTATAAGACACAAGACACGTACACATGATCTTTTTGATGATGCCATTTTGTGGATCATGATCATGTTCATGTCAAAATGTTGCTACTTCCTTAATTGTTTGCCTTATAAGTTATATGTATATATACACACAACAATAACTCATGAGATGAGTGCAAGTTGATATTTGATCG
>NW_010358720.1:283565-289448 GCF_000414095.1 Morus notabilis | reverse complement strand
GGAAGAAGGGTCAGAGTCTTCTTCCATAAATGAATAAATATAATACTAATATAAATTAGTGAAAAGGACATGCACCATGAACCGTAGAATAAGGGCCTGCGAGAGGCCACAAAAAAAAGTCAGAAGTCAATTTTGTGACTTGGCTTGCCTTACTCCTCTCTCTCTCTCTCTCTCTCTCTCTCAATAATTCCCTTTTTCAGGTCAAATGCTAAGGGTTTTTTTTTTTTTTTTTTTTTTTTTTTTTTTTTTTTGCATTCCAAATGTTTAAGTGGTGAAGTTATTCTTTCACTCTTTTGAAACGTTCAAAAGAATCTATACATTTTGGATTTTGAAAAAAAAAATTAGAATCAAACGTGATATATGTCGAACTCAACGGGTATATGCTGGTTCCCCATCAAACGTATAAGCTGACCATCAATTTTGGACTGGATTAATTGTGGGAATTATGTCAAGACATAGAGTAAGTTATTTTATTTATTTATATCATTTTTTTCTAATCAAAGGGGTCGAGTAAGTTATTTGTAGCTGTTACACCATGGTCGAGACATCGACCACTCCTTCGAACGACCAACGCCGAGGACTCCCCGCGGAGGACCGGCTATTGGCATTGATGGTAAGGCGTAGCAAACGTGCCCTATGCGTCGAGAAATCGCGCAAGAGGAGAGGCGCCGGGCGAGGGCTCTACGTGCTGAGACCGCTGCGTCGAGAGAACATTGTTGGTCCTTTTAGCCAGAAGTCATGTCAACCCGAGGAGGGAAGTATTGATCCGACTGCTACTACAGAAGTCAGGAAATCAGGCAGCAGGCTGAGAGGATCAGCCGTATTTCTAGGAAAAGTCATCATGAAAGCTCACCTACCCTCACGAGGATCGAGAACAGAAGATGGCTTCCTCCTTGGGAGCCGGGAATATGTAATCGAATGTAGAGGCCTATAAATAGAACGAACGAAACCCAGAAAGGGGTTAGACACCATTGGTATTACAGAGAGAACTTGTAAACATCTGAGAAAATAGTGCATGCACAAGTGGATTAGGCACAAAATTATTGCCGCACCACTATAAAATCCTTGTCCCTTCTACATTATTTTACTGCTTATTATTTGATTCTGTGGTTAGTGCAACCGTGAGCGTTTCCGGAGAGGTAATTCGAGTTGTCAGAAAAACACCGTCAACAATTGGCGCTAGAAAGAGGGCGTGAAGCCCATAAATTTAACCCAGCTTTGAACCAAAAGAAACTGTCATCATGCCTCCCGGCAAGCGTGTTCGGAATACCACCACCGCAGGGACCTCAACGGATCCGCTTCCACCGGCGGCCGCGACTCCCCCAGACCGTATCGACCAGCTCCAAAAGCAGGTCGAAACGCTGGCCGCAGCCGTGGAAAGAATGGCTACGGCCTTGGCTGGGCGGGAACAGGGGCAGAACCGAATGCCACCGCTTGAGGATGCGCCGATGAACCCAGTGAACGCCGCTGTTGGGGGCCAAGTGATTGTCGACCGACGTGGTGACACCAAGGAAGTCGCTGACAGTCGAGCGAATGATCCATGCCCGTCAAAGTCGAATCGGTCTGTAGGGAGCAGGCAACGCGTGCACGAAGGAGAGCGCGGGAGAAGGCTGCGGCAAAAGAATCCACCTAGGAGGAACGTCGTCCCCGTGGGATCCACGTCGGTGCATGGCGGGGACCTGAGGGCAAGGCTCGACGCCCGACGTGGAAAGGCCGTGCAGCTGACGAGGGAAAATGAGCTCGCAACAGAAATAAAGCTCTGGCCGAGAAGATGGCTAGGTTGGAGAAGCATATGGGGAGTCGACTGAACAACTTCGAACAAGTTGTGGGAAAGGTGGCCGAGGCAGTTAACGTCGACGCCAAGATGTATACGTCTCACGACCACCCGTTCGTGAAAAACATCATCCGGGTCCCACTTCCTGACAAGTACAAGTCGCCTCCCATTCCGTTATACGACGGGAGGAGTGACCCGGATGATCACTTGGAGGTGTACACAGGACACATGGTCCTGCATGGATACCCCGAGGAGGTGATGTGCCGGGCATTCAGGGATCACCTTTCCGATTCCGCGAGGAGATGGTTTAGGTCCCTCAAGCCAAATTCCATCACCAGCTGGGATGATTTGAAGAACGCCTTTTTGACTCAGTTCATAGGTGTCAAGAAATACATCCCGCCAAAACAGAACCTGGCGAGGGTATACCAGGGACCTAACGAGTCCCTGAAGGACTGGATAGCCCGGTTCGGGGAACAGGTTACCGCCACTGAAGGAATCTCTGATGAAGTGGCCCTGATGGGGGCGCTGTCCAGCATGAAGAAGGACATCCCCTACAGCACAGACCTCGATCGAAGACCGCCCCACACCTATCAGGAATTCCTGACAAGGGCGCAGGGGTTCATAAACGCCGAGGAGGCTAAGAAGGCCTTAAAGAGCAAGGCGGCAACCCCTGCCAAGGAGGAGGTAAGGCAGGCTAGCAGTCAGAACAACAGCAAGAAGCGCTGAGGCCCTCCTCAGGTGCAAGTCGAGCCAAGGTACAACCCAGCTCTGAGCAACAGGGGCGGTAACGCCTCGACGAGCCAGGGGGAGACCAAGCGGCCCAAGCCGCAGCAGTACGATGCCTACACTCCCCTGAATATGGGGATTGAGGACGTCTACCACGAGATCAGCCATCTCCAGGTCCTGCGTCGACCTCCACCCCTAAAGTCTGACCCGGCGCGGAGAAACCAGAACAAATACTGCCGTTTCCACGGTGAGAGTGGTCACACCACGGCCGAGTTCTACGACCTGAGGGATGAGGTCGAGAGGCTGATCCGGGAAGGGAGGCTAGGCGAATACCGAGCTAAGCGCTGGAACAACAACAGGCGCAACGACGACCGACAGGACGAGCAGAGGTGCGATAACCAGCCCAAACCAGTTGGCGTCATAAGAACGATCTTCGGGGGACCATACCTCGGCAGTACCTCTCGACGCGCACAGAAGGAGTACGCTCGAGAGGCGAAGGAGAAGTTCAGCCAGAGGATCATGAACATCTCAGGACGCGAGGCTAAGGCCGCGCGATATGAGGACGCCGAGATCACTTTCTCGAAAGCCGACGCGAGGGGGATACATTTTCCCCAGAGCGACGCCTTGGTAGTCGAGGCCGTGATCGGTACCTATACGGTTTGTCGTATCCTGGTCGACAACGGTAGTTCCATGGACATCTTGTACGCGGACTGCCTCGACAAGATGGGGATTCCCCGCTCAAGGCTGCAGAACAGTGCCTAGCCACTGTACGGGTTCACGGGAGACAACGTCATCCCGGAAGGGGCCATCGAGCTGCCAATGACCATCGGTGACCGACCACACACCTCGACCGTTATGTCAAAGTTCCTAGTGGTGAAGGGAGGCAACCAATACAACGCGGTCATCGGACGCCCGACCCTGAGGGCCTTACGGGCGGTAACGTCCATCTACCATCAGGTGATGAAGTTCCCCGCGCCAAACAGGATCGGCAAGGTCAGAGGCAACCAGTACGAGTCAAGACTCACGTACTCAGAAATCGTCCGCCACTACGCCGAGCCGACTCAGGTACAGAGAGAGCTACGAATGGTCGAGACCAAGGGAAAGGGACTCGACTTGGATCCAAGGTTCCCAGGAGAAGAGCCCGGAGCAGGACCGGTCGAGGAACTAATTGAGGTCCCCATCGATGAAAGCGACCCAACGAGAGCACTGAGGATAGGCTCGGAGTTGGGGGCACAGGACCGGGAAAAATTGGTCGAGTTTCTCAAAGGAAGCCTCGATGTGTTCGCCTGGACCCACGAGGACATGGAAGGGATAAGCCCCGGCGTCATGTGTCACCGGTTGAACATCGACGACAAGTTTCCGCCAAAGAGACAGAAGCGTCGACCAATGAACGCCGAGAGGTCCGAAGCCCTACGGGTAGAGGTAAACAAGCTCATGAGGAACAACTACATCCGAGAAGTCTTATACCCAGAATGGGTGTCAAATCCTGTCATGGTAAGGAAGCCAAACGGGGAGTGGTGAACGTGTGTCGACTTCAGTGACTTGAATAAAGCCTGTCCTAAGGACAACTTCCCACTACCCCGAATCGACCAGTTGGTCGACGCCACGGCAGGACACGAGCTACTGAGCTTCATGGACGCATACTCTGGGTATAACCAGATACCAATGCTCGACTGTGATGAAGAGCACACGGCGTTTGTCACCGACAAAGGGCTCTACTGTTACCGAGTGATGCCCTTCGGTCTCAAGAATGCTGGAGCGACCTACCAATGCCTCGTCAACAAGATGTTTGCGGGGCAGATAGGAAAGACTATGGAGGTCTACGTCGACGATATGCTGGTAAAGAGCAGGAATACCAAAGACCATGAGGAGGACCTGGGAAGAATGTTCGGTGTTATCAGAGCGTACAAAATGAAGCTGAACCCTCGAAAGTGTGCCTTCGGCGTCGTTTCAGGGAAGTTTTTGGGTTTCATGGTGAGCAGTCGAGGAATCGAGGCCAATCCGCAAAAGATTCAGGCCCTCCTCGACATGGCATCGCCAAGGAAGCCTAAGGAGGTCCAGAAGCTGACAGGCTGTGTGGCCGCACTTAATAGGTTCATCTCCAAATCCACAGATAAGTGCGTACCGTTCTTTGACACCCTGAGGGGAAGCAAGCCGTTTCTATGGACGGAAGAGTGCGAAAAGGCATTCCAACAACTGAAGGAACACCTTGGCAAACCCCCTATGATGTCCAAACCTGTGACCGGGGAGGTACTGAGCCTTTACCTGGCGGTCTCGGAGCACGCCGTTAGTTCGGTGTTAATCCACGAAGAGAAGAAGGTGCAGCTACCGGTGTATTACACTAGCAAGCGCCTCCTCGACGCGGAGACGAGGTATCCCCAGATGGCAAAGCGCGCCCTCGCGCTAGTTGTAACAACGAGAAAGTTACGGCACTACTTCCCGGCCCATGGCATTCAGGTATTGACCAATCATCCCCTCAGACAGGTGCTACAAAAGCCCGACGCCTCTGGTCGACTCCTTAAATGGTCCATAGAGCTCAGCCAGTTCGACATCGATTACAAACCACGGACTGCTATCAAGGGCCAAGCCCTAGCCGACTTCGTGGCAGAGTTCACATGGCTACCAGTTGAGGTCGAGGAAGCCGACGAGTCACCACGATGGAAGCTCTGTTGGTTGCCCGAATCGAATTCGGGTGCGGAAGCGCGGTGGTGCGGGGAAGAGGCGGATCGTGTATAACAAAAATTTTCACAAAACTTTTGAGATACTCTATAGATTATATTAATTTATGCACGAATAAATTAATCTCATTAACTTATATATATCAAGAACTCAATCAGGAAAAATACCTGGAAGCCGACTCGGATGATAACTTGAGTTCTTTGACCACAAACAGTCCTTGCTCCAATCTTTGTGTTTAGAAAACCAATGTCTTCCACATCAATTCCTAGAATCCACGAAGACGTGTGTGTGGGCACACATGAGACAAAACGGGTTACAATAAACACTTAAATTTCCACGAACACCATCACATGCACGATGTGGAATTTTTGGAGAAAAATTTTTCCTTCTTTTCTCTCTTGAAAATTTCGGCCAGCCTTAACCCTTAGGGCTGAAAAATTGTTTCCAAAATATCTACAGAGAAATTTCGGCTACCTCTAAAATTAGGGCAAAAAATCATTCCGAAAATTGTCTCAAAAATAGTATTTATAGAGTAGAAGTCAAACTTCTAGAAAGAATCCAATCTCTATCTCCAATTTGAATTTCGAACCAAAATTCTCCTCTATCCCTTATCCCTTGTGGCCGGCCATGCTAGGGATTCCTATCCATGTGTGTGGCGCCAATACTGGATAGGAAAGGAAGAGAAAATCATCCTTTATCCTGTA
>NW_010358720.1:269674-275791 GCF_000414095.1 Morus notabilis | reverse complement strand
TTTATCTACTTCTTTCTTAAGAAGGAATGAATTCCATCTCGTGTAATAACATTCCCGGCTACCTACTTCATCATGTCTCCAAAATACAAGGAATAGGATTCAGGATCTGAGAATCCGTACCGAATAAATCAAAAGACACAAATCCATAAATAGGAGTCTATTAAGAACTCAGGATTAAGATCATCCTATATATGACCATCGGTAGACTCAATTAGAATTTCTATACTTAACGGAATTATTAGAAATTCATATTGTGTTTGTGTCCTTGTTCCACATAATCTCATTATGCGAAAAACACTCATTCAATATCTCACCATATTAACAGTGCGGATAACACCGTTCCATTCTAAATGGGAATGACATGTATTAATAATGTTTTAATTAAAGATTCTGAACTTTAATTAAATTCATTATGAACATTGCTTTTTGATTATTATCCTTAAACATTATCCTCTCGTATATATCACTTATATACAATGTTTAAGGTTACATAAATAACCATGGAATTTTCATTGATATTCATAAAATATTCATAAATATATGCACATAAAATAATGGATAAACTCTTTTATTAAATAAATAATAAATATCCTCTTACATCTCATGCTTCTAAGACACCATTCCCAACAAGCTCTACGTCGACGGAAGCTCTAACGACAACGGCAGCGGGGCGGGACTGGTGTTACACACACCGGAAGGACACAAGGTCACCTCGGCCGTCAGGTTCGAATTCCCCGCGTCCAATAACGAAGCGGAGGACGAGGCACTGCTCGCCGGACTCCGGTTGGCGGAGCAATTGAAAGCTGAAAACCTCGACATCTTCAGTGATTCACAACTCATTGTGAATCAAGTGAAGGGCCAGTACCAGACCAGGGACGAGAAGATGGCTGCGTACTTGAAGAAGGTTAAGGAAGCCCTAGGAAAGTTCACCACCTATGACATACAGCAGGAACCGAGGGCAGAGAATAGCAATGCCGATGCACTCGCCAGGCTGGCAACGTCAAGAGACGCCAGTCTTTTGAACCTGGTACCCTTAGAGGTCCTGAAAACCCTGTCCATGGAGAAGCGGCCCGAAGTCGCACCAATGGACCTCCAACCTAGCTGGATGGATCCAATCATCAGGTACTTGGTCAGCGGCGAGCTTATTGAGGACAGGCGGCAGGCCCAAAAGATGAAGTACCAGGCAGCAAGATACACGATGCACGACAACCTCCTCTACCGCAGAGGGTATTCGACGCCCTTGCTCAGGTGCCTCGGCGCAGAGGAGGCAAAGAGGGTGCTATCGGAGGTGCACGATGGGGTTTGCGGGAATCACGCGGGAGGACAGTCCCTAGCCTACAAAATATTACTGCAAGGGTATTACTGGCCCAGTCTCAAAAAAGATGCGGCCGAGTACGCAAAAAGGTGTGAAAGCTGTCAGAGGTACGCCCCGACCCCTCGACTGCACTCAGAGGACCTAACGTCCATACTATCCCCCTGGCCCTTCGTAAAGTGGGGGATTGACCTCATTGGTCCCCTGCACAAAACCCCAGGGGGGTACAAGTTCGCTATAGTCGCCGTCGACTACTTCACGAGGTGGGTCGAAGCCGAGCCATTGACGGCCATCTCGGAGGTGAAATGCACAAACTTCATATGGAACAACATTGTGTGCAGGTTCGGTGTCCCGCACTCTCTCGTGTCTGACAACGGAAAGCAATTCAACAACGACAACACTAGCCAGTTTTGTGAGCTGCTGAGGATCCACAAGAATTTTTCCTCTGTCGTGTACCCCCAGTCTAACAGGCAGGTCGAGACTGTCAACAAGATAATCAAAGTCACGCTCAAACGACGCCTCGACGCCTACAAAGGGAAGTGGGCCGATGAGTTGTCAAAAGTGCTGTGGGCCTACCGAACAACTAGTAAAACTACCACGGGGGAAACCCCATTCTCAATGGCCTATGGGTTCGAAGCAGTCCTGCCAGTAGAAGTGTCCATTCCGACCGACCGGGTAACCCGGTACGAGGAGGATAGGAACGCCGAATTGATGAACTTAGAGCTCGACATCTTAGAAGAATGACGCACAAATGCGCAGTTAAGGCTCGCCGCATACCAGGCAAGAACGGCCAGGTATTATAACAAGAAGGTCAAGCCGAAGCACTTCAGGGTCGGGGACCTAGTTTTGCGGGTGGTAACCCCCAACACGGAACCCAAGAACTCCAGAGCCTTGGGTCTGACCTGGGAAGGGCCCTATAAAATAAAAGAGGTTGTCGCAAACGGGTCATATCGACTAGCGGAGCTCGATGGTCGAAGCATCAAGCACACATGGAATGCGGACCAGTTGAAGGTTTACTACCAGTGACCACGAGAAACGTCGACCTAATAGACCAGGCTAAATGTCTTCTACTTGTATTCTTTCATTTCCCCGTTCTGGCAGGCTGAAAAGCCAACTTGTAACCCAATACGCTAATAAATATACGTCGATACGTCGACTAATTCTTACCATACGGGTATGATCTTCTACAATTGTCGATACGTCGACTAAAGTCGTCGCTACAACGACGACGATGCGCCGAAGACAAGTCCAAAGCCTTGTTCTTGGCAAGGGGGCGATGCGAGCCCCCCACGAACTTGCAAAGACGGTAGGGCTCTGGCCCAACTGTGCTTTGAGCGACTGCGAGTTTTTCTACGCTCCTCACATCCCACTATCTACGTCGAAGAGTCTACAGTGACGTGCCAAGGCTGACTTCTCAAACTCAGCCTTGAAAAGGGGGTACTAAGGCCCAACAATAAGGCCCCCCAACAAAAAGTACAACGCTCCTTACTCATAAGAGGCAGTCGAGCCTACACTTGGCAAAAAAATCAAAGAGAATATACACATACGCAACATCCACACAAACAGTGAGTAAAAGCACGAATATTATATGAAAAGCATATATAAAAAGTAAAAGTTGGTCTCGACCTTATGGTCGTTACAAATTATCAAATTTAGTCTGGGCCTCACGACCCTAAAAAAAAAGAAAAGAAGAAGAGGGGGTTACAGCAAAAAATATAAACGGAAGGCCCTGGCTAGAGTCTCCTCCTTACTCGCCGTCGCCACCCGCAGCCTGCTCCTTACCACTACACGCCTGGTTGACACCCTCGGCCCCCTGCGGCGGCTCGGCCACCTCCACGCCATCACTGTCGGACTCGTCCAAAAAGGATAGGTCAACGTCTGGACGTTTATGGCGGAAGCGGTCGAGGATTTGTTCCCCCGCGGACTGCATCAGGGACATCTGAAACTCTTCAAACTCGGCGGAGGCCTGGTAGGCCTCGAGCCTTTGGTTGACGAGCTCCTCAAAGTCTGTCGAGGATTTGAATTGCTGCACGTGGCCCTCGATCAAGTCCTTGAGCTCCTGGGACTCCTTGAAGGCATCAAGCCTGGCGTCGACCATGCGGTGGAAGTCCTCGGAGGACAGGAAGTCTGAGATGGCTCTTGAAGTGGCCTCTTTTTGGCGCTCCTGGAACTCCCGAGACGAGAGGTATGTCTCGACCCCCTTGGAGCTTCCCTCCTGAAAGCCTCCCTTGTAGCTGCTGGATTTTTCGGTGGAAATACTATCCTCGAGGGACCGTACCTTTGCCTTCTCGACCTCCAAGTCTGTCGAGAGCTCGTCTCGAACTGTACGAAGGGCGGTGATCTCCTTCTCGACGGCCACCGCCGGCGTCTTCTCCCCCTTGAGGATGGCCTCCAGCTCTACGTAATTCTGAAGAGTAAGCTCAAGGGCCTGAATTCCAAAGGGAAGGGAATGCGGTCAAGACGGAGAAACCCAAACAAAAAGAAAAGGACTACCGCATACAAGCAGTAGTGACAAGAGTCGAGGTCGAGGCTTACCGAGATTTGACGCTTCACAGTCAGGCGCTGCCGGTCCAGGATGCTCTCCCTGGCGAAAACATCCCAAGTGTCCTCGTGAAAGAAGGTGTATATGGCCTGCAGAGGAAGGCTGAAGTGAGGCGGGAGGCGCAAAGCGTGAGTGAGGTCGAGGTCGACAACGTCAGACACAATGAATAAGGGGTCATCAATCTTCGACCTCGGGAGCAAGATAGGCTCGGGGGGAGGGGGCGGGATCGCCAGGTTCGTCGTGACCTCGGTACCTTTGTTCTTCTCGAGGCGCCGACCTTTCGCGGAAGTCCCCGCGACTACAGGAGGCACCCGCGGCTCGGTCACCTTTTGCCTCTTCGACGGAGGGGGTTCAACCACGAATACCCCCTTCCTAGGGGTCCTGGCGGCGCCCGGCAAGACAGCAGCCTCGGCTGTGTGCTGACTCGACGTCCCACTCGATCCTGCACCGGTCGTGCTCTTCTTCGACTTGACGAGGATGCTGTACTTCATCTCGGATGGCACGGCTACGCGAAAAATGAAGAGTCAACTTAGGAACACCTCAACTACGTCCCCCGGACTTCGCTAAAAAGAAGAAAAAAGGTCAGGAGAAAAACCTGACTTGTCGCTGAGGAGATCGTCGGGAGGGGAAACGGGTCGACGTGGGGCGGGAAGATCGACGATGAGGCCGTACAGCTGTTGGTTCTCTTTTGTGTTGAGAACATAGGCACACCGACGGTCAGGGGAAAGCGACAGTATCTTCTCGACGCGATCGAGCGCGGATGTTGGGAGCGTCGGATGGTCGACTTCTTCACCTGCAAGATTGAAACATCGTCAGAAGGCTCGACAGCTGCACAGAAACCCGCGAGAAAGGAAAAAGGCGGAGAAACCTACAGTATTTGCTAAATACTGTCTGTGTCCCCACCGGTCGATCGCCGTCGAGGGGGTGAGAGTTAAAATTACCCCTTAGGAAGAAGAATTGGGGTTTCCACCCATGGGCACTGGTGGTCTTCCCGATGACCACAGGTGGGACAGGAGGTTTGGACTTGCGTGGGAAGCTATGTAAAAGAATCCCCTCTGCCCAGGGGAAGCCCGAAGGGAGTAGCAGTACAAAAATTCCTCGACGCTGAGGTCGAGGCTCAAAATTTTCCTCCACAATATTATCATGGAGTTTATTGTCACCCAACGATTGGGTGACAATTGTGCGGGCAAGACCCTGTGAAGGCCGCAGAGAGCCTTCATAAAGGGGTGAAAGGGCAAGGTTAGCCCAAAGGTGAGTGCCCGGGTGTACACGGTCATATGACCGGGGGGAAGATTGTGCGCCCTATCGTGGGGGGTCAGAATGATCACGTAGAAGTGAAGGGGGTCGATCCCTGCGTCGACGAACGCGTTTCTAGCGGCGTGGGGCTTGATCTTGGACGGGTCGAGGTCTGTGACCAGCCCTGAAAGCGTACTCGTGGGTGCAGCCCCATACCCTTGACGCCCGGGAGAGCCGGCCTGCGGGCCAACACCCTCGTTGTCAAGGAGAACGAGTGCGTCTTGTTGGGAAGACGAGGCAGACACGTCAGCGTACTCCTCGACTTAGCGAAGTAGGGAATCCCCGCTTCCGCCCAAAGACGTGCTGGAGGTAGCGACGTCCAAGGGGTCTTCCCTGTGTTGGGAATAGTGTCCTAGAAGCATGAGATGTAATAGGATATTTATTATTTATTTAATAAAAGAGTTTATCCATTATTTTATGTGCATATATTTATGAATATTTTATGAATATCAATAAAAATTTCATGATTATTTATGTAACCTTAAACATTGTATATAAGTGTTATATACGAGAGGATAATGTTTAAGGATAATAATCAAAAAGTAATGTTCATAATGAATTTAATTAAAGTTTGGAATCTTTAATTAAAACATTATTAATACACATCATTCCCATTTAAAATGGAACGGTGTTATCCGCGCTGTAAATATGGCGAGATATTGAATGAGTGTATTTCGCATAATGAGATTATGTGGAACAAGGACACAGACACAATATGAATTTCTAATAATTTTGTTAAGTATAGAAATTCTAATTGAGTCTACCGATGGTCATATATAGGATGATCTTAATCCTGAGTTCTTAACAGACTCCTATTTATGGATTTGTGTCTTTTGATTTACTTAGTACGGATTCTGAGATCCTGAATCCTATTCCTTGTATTTTGGAGACATGATGAAGTAGGTAGCCGGGAATGTTATTACACGAGATGGAATCCATTCCTTCTTAAGAAAGAAGTAGATAAATA
>NW_010358720.1:265602-265932 GCF_000414095.1 Morus notabilis | reverse complement strand
GGGAGTTGCTACTCATGTTTGTTTTCTTTATTAAGTCTTAGTTCTTACAAAGAAATTGTTTCCCGAAGTAAAGAAAGGAACTTAAGCGAATATGATTTGCTAGTTCTAAAAACATGTTTAATAAAAAAGGGTGATTCTTTATTTCTGAATAGTAGATTCGGGAGTTGCTACTCATGTTTGTTTTCTTTATTAAGTCTTAGTTCTTACAAAGAAATTGTTTCCCGAAATAAAGAAAAGAACTCAAGCAAATATGATTTGCTAGTTCTATAAAAAAAAACATGTTTTAGTAAAAGGGTGATTCCTTATCCTGAATAGTTGATTCAGGAATAA
>NW_010358720.1:263679-265472 GCF_000414095.1 Morus notabilis | reverse complement strand
CAACTAATCATGTTTTGGTTTTCTTTACAAAATATTAGTTCTTACAAAGAACTTACCGTCAGGGACTACACGATGAAAGTGGAAATACCGCGAGGATATCAGCAAAAGCAGTGGAGAAGTTAGACTTCAATTTTGGAAATATCTTGTTGTGAACAATGTTTATTTCCCTCCAAGCATAAAGAGAAATTTGATTTCTAATTCTAAATTATTTGAACAATTGCCTTTAATAATAATCTAGTCCACATCTTTCGGAATTGTTCCGATATATGTTCTGAATATTTGGAAAGTGGTTTATACTGTTTAAACCGATGCCTGGCTCACTATGAAATATTGAAAAGTTCAAAAAGTTGCCGAACCTAAGAATAAGAAGCAAAGGATCTCTCACGATAAATAACACATATCTGTGGCATCTTAGACTTGATCATATTAGTCTAAACAAGATTAAAAAACTAGTAAAGGATGGTCCTTTATGCGAACTAAGAGTTAGTAAGCTTCTCGTCTGTAAATCTTGTCTAGAAGGCAAAAGGACCAAGAGGCCTTCCATGTCGAAAGGAGAAAGAGCCACATAACCTCTTCAGCTAATACATTCAGATGTATGCGGACCGTTAAACGTCCAAGATAAAGGAGGTTACGAATATTTCATTGTCTTTATTGATGATTATTCAAGATATGGTTATGTTTACCTAATGCAACAGAAATCCAAAACTTTTAGAAAGTTTAGAGAATTCTGAGCAGAAGTTGAAAAACAGTTTGGTAAACCAATCAAGACACTTTGATTAGATCAAGGGGGTGAATGTCTGGACTAAGAGTTTCAGGATATCTTGATTGAAGAAGGTGTGGTATCCTAATTGACTACGCCTGGTACACCATAGTAGAATGGTGTAGCCGAAAAGAGAAATCAAACTTTGCTCGACATGATAAGATGAATGTTGCGTTATTCTTCACTTCCTACTTCGTTCTGGGATTATGCCCTAAGAACCACCATGTATATTCTGAATCTAGTACCATCTAAGTCTATACTAAAGATGCCCCTAGAGTTGTGGAATGGTCGAAAGCTAGTTTTGAAGCATATTCACATATAGGGGGTGTCCGGCTCATGTGATGAAATAATAGACTGGGAAGTTGGAACCAAGATCATAAATATACATGTTTGTGGGATATGCAATGGGGACAAGAGAATGATTATTTTATATAGTCGTAAGAATCAAAAGTATTTGTATCGACAAATGCCACGTTTCAGGAGCATGACTATATGATAGTAATCAAGCCCAGAAGCAAAGTAGTTCTAAAAAAGTTACTTTCCAATAAGATTGGACCACAACCGATAAGAGCTGTTGGAACGCTAAGAATGACCACGATTCCTAATCAAACTCCTGTGGCACCTCGTCGCAGGGGGAGGGTAAGCAAGTTACCTGACCGGTATACTGAGGAAGCACATGTCGTCACTGCTGATGACGGTAAGGAGGATCCGTTGACCTTTAAGGCTACAATGGATGATTTTGATAAGGAAAAGTGGCAAGCATCTATGAAACTCGAGATAGAGTCCATGTACTCTAACTCAGTCTGGCAACTTGTAGATCTACCTGAAAGGGTAAAACCCATTGGATGCAAGTGGATCTTCAAGAGAAAGAGATGAGCGGATGAAAAAGTAGAGACCTATAAAGCAAGGCTAGTGGTTTAGGGTTACACCCAAAGAGATGGAGTATGAGGAAACGAAACTCTCTCACCGGTAGCCATGCTTAAGTTCATCCGGATACTCTTCGCCATAGCAACATATTTTGAATATGAGATAT
>NW_010358720.1:262934-263337 GCF_000414095.1 Morus notabilis | reverse complement strand
AAGAAACTATGAGATAAGTTTAGTTAGTGAAAGAGTTGTCTTTCACGGGATACATAGACTTTGACTATGAGTCATACATGGATTTTGAGAGTCAACATCCAAATCTGTGTTCATACTAGGTGAAGGAGTCATGACAAGAAAGGTTGTTGGCAAAGTGTGATTGCTAATTCTAACATTAAGAGTTAATGTGTAGTAGCTTGTGAAGCAGCAAAAGAGAGCAACCTGACTCTAGAAATTCTTACCTGATCTGGAAGTTGTTCCAGACATAGATCAGTCATAGATACCTAGAAAGTTTCAATTTTGGAGACATATTCTACCTGCTTTAGGACAAGTGGGAGATTGTTGGGAATAGTGTCCTAGAAGCATGAGATGTAATAGGATATTTATTATTTATTTAATAAAA
>NW_010358720.1:262432-262556 GCF_000414095.1 Morus notabilis | reverse complement strand
CTGAGTTTTTAACAGACTCCTATTTATGGATTTGTGTCTTTTGATTTACTCGGTACGGATTCTGAGATCTTGAATCCTATTCCTTGTATTTTGGAGACATGATGAAGTAGGTAGCCGGGAATGT
>NW_010358720.1:221715-261383 GCF_000414095.1 Morus notabilis | reverse complement strand
TGCATAAATTAATATAATCTATAGAGTATCTCAAAAGTTTTATGAAAATTTTTGTTATACACGATCCGCCACCCTTCCCGCACCACCACGCTTCCGCATCCGAAGTCGATTCGGAGACCAACAATTGGTATCAGAGCGGTCTATAGACGATATTAATTTATACTCCGATTATTTGATAATAAAAAAAAATTAATTATGTATGTATGTGATGGGTAGGCACTTGCATTTATGGATGTTTATATTTAATTCATGATGATGAATGTATGGATGATGGATTTGGTCGTTAATTATATGGTTCCATGGATCGCATTAAATTCGTTCAAATTAAATTATTTGTAATTTAATTCGGGATTAGAATTATTGTAATTCTAGGGTTTGAATAGAATTAGGATTTTGATTTTGAATCAAAAGGAGGCTTTGAAGATGCTCAAGAACAGCCCCAAGTTGCCCAGAAAATTTCTGAAAAAAAAAAAATCGCCCAGGCGTGCCCTGAGAGTATCTCAAAAGTTTTATGAAAATTTTTGTTATACACGATCCGCCTCTTCCCCGCACCACCACGCTTCCGCAGCCGGATTGGATTTGGCAACCAATACCCTGACCCTATGCTCGGAAACCTCTCGACCTCTAACCTGCTTCGACGACATGTTTTGAAAATGAAAGGCAAAGAGGGAGTTAGCTCCTAGCGGTCGAGAGGTCCAAAGCGCAAGGTAAGAGAAACATACTACACCGCAAGCCACGGAGGCTCAGAGCCAAGTCCGAGGGCCTTAACGGCGCCCAGGAGGTCAGACATTGCCAACCCCGCCGTCGGCGTAAGGCCGGCGGCACCAGGCAAGGACGTTTTTCCCCCCCTTTTTATCTGCAACACATTTCGACGCAACGGTCGCCGACGAGGCGACCGGACCCACGGGGAAGAACAGGGAGAATGAGGACTTACCGGAGTTGGAGGATGCTCGAATCTGAGAACAATGGACGGTTCAAACACGGAAAATGCATAGAGGAAACGGCTCAGGGGAAAATCCGGCAGAGTAACGGCGTTTTGAAAACTCGGTAGTCAGAAATGCAAAGGTAAAGGGGTATATATACCCGCAAGAGAGGAAGCCAAGGGGTCTTCGAGGAGTCCAAAGGGCTCCAGATCTCGACCGTAGAATTTGAATCGGTCCCATTCGATAGTGGATCCGAGAAGGCATGATCGAACGGCTGGGGAGAGAGCAACAGGAAAGGGCTTGATCTGACGGTGATGATTCATCCCCCCGTCCCACGCGGTGTTAGGGAAATGAGGATGTGACGGTTCATACAATCGACGTGACTGCTCCACTGCCCGAGAAACCAGCCACAATGATCACAATACTCGCGAGCAGCAGTCCTAAACCGCAGAAAGGTCCCTTTCCACGCGGCATCCTCGACGCTGTACAGCCAGGAAAGTCACACCGCGACATTCCAGTCTAAGGGGTAATTGTTACACCATGGTCGAGACATCGACCACTCCTTCGAACGACTGACGCCGAGGACTCCCCGCGGAGTACCGGCTGTTGGCATCGACGGTAAGGCGTAGCAAACGTGCCCTATGCGTCGAGAGATCGCGCAAGAGGAGAGGCGTCGGGCGAGGGCTCTACGTGCTGAGACCGCTGCGTCGAGGGAACATTGTCGGTCCTTTTAGCCAGAAGTCATGTCAACCCGAGGAGGGAAGTATTGATCCGACTGCTACTGCAGAAGTCAGGAAATCAGGCGGCAGGCTGAGAGGATCAGCCGTATTTCCAGGAAAAGTCATCATGAAAGCTCACCTACCCTCACGAGGATCGAGAATAGAAGATGGCTTCCTCCTTGGGAGTCAAGAATATGTAATCGAATGTAGAGGCCTATAAATAGAACGAACGAAACCCAGAAAGAGGTTAGACACCATTGGTATTACAGAGAGAACTTGTAAACATTTGAGAAAATAGTGCATGCACAAGTGGATTATGCACAAAATTATTGCCGAACCACTATAAAATCCTTGTCCCTTCTACATTATTTTACTGCTTATTATTTGATTCGGTGATTAGTGCAACCGTGAGCGTTTTCAGAGAGGTAATTACGATTTGTCGGAAAAATACCGTCAACAGTAGCCATGTTAGTTTTGTGATCCAGCAAGGCATACGCCACGATACACTTGCATTAATACATGCTCTCTCGATCGTCATAATTCATCATATGTGTATCATGTATCTATAAAATAGCTTTATACTGTGCGTATGTATATTTTGACTTTGACAGTGCTGAAAAAAATGTGTATTGTCTACGTGAAAAGTGAATGAGAATGTAAACTAATTTATATACATAAAAGAACTTTAAATTTAATGGATTAATTTTTTGAGTCTAAGTTAAAGTTGTTAAGTATGTTAGGCTAATTTCAATCGTGGTGTCTCCCCAACAGACCGCGACCATATATATTAGAGGGTTGACTTTGTTTGAGTTGCTGCATATACATGCACTAGCCACCGGCCACTAACCCATATACAAGTACCTGTTTTGAGTAAACGCACTAATGTTTATTACCTGCTTTTTGGAAAAAAGTTCGATGGATTATATTCTTTAATTGATTAATTGATATTAGCTTAACACCATCTCAAAACTTTTTTTTTTTTTTTTGATCCAGCCTCCTCGTCACGATCCAAGCCCGGCGACCCAACTCCCGTCGCGACCCAGACCTGGCGACCCACCCCCCCTCAATCCTCATCAAGGATTAAAAGGAAACTTTTTGTCATTTATGAACCCAAAAAAAAAAAAAAAAAATGTTTGTATAGTAGTCAGAACAATGACTCTTTACATGCCCTTATTCAGGACAGGTCTTGCAAAACCTTAACAAAACTTGTTCGACTCCATTCCCACCTCTTGATCTCTGGTCTCCACAAAGACCCACTTGCTTCAACCCAACTCATTGAATCCTATGTTCAAATGGGTTCTCTCCAATCCTCCACACAAGTCTTTGAATCCTTCCCCAATCCAGATTCCTTCATGTGGGGCGTGTGGAACCAGTACTTCTTTGAAGAGGCCGTCAAATTAAATGGTGTACCATGGAATCCACATTAATGGTTTTATATATATTTCCTTCCGTTTTCAGAGCCGTTTCCCATTTTGGTGATGTGGGTTCTGCCGTTGTGGTAGGAAGCTCCATGGGAGGCTAATCAAATGTGGACTTTTAGGTGCAGGAAGGAAGACAGAGAAATGAAGAGAGAGAGTTGTTGCAGAGAGAGATGAGAGATAGAGAGGGTTTTTTTAAGTTTTTGTATTCTTAGGCCTCGTTCATTTCCTTGATTCGAGTTTAGAATTCGAGTTTTGTTACAGTAAAAAGCTCTCACAAACAATCACATTTAACTTTTTTGCTACAGTATAAAGTTCTCACATAAAATCACATCTCAACTCGAATTAAAAACTCGATTCAGCGAACTAAACGGACCCTTAATACTGCATTGCACCTTAAACTAATTACGTGGACAATTTTAAAAAACCGACTGTTTTTAAAAAATAGTAAAACAGTGTAAAATGTCAAAGTTTTTTTTAAAAAAAAGACTTCCTCATTCTCCCCATTCTCTCTCTAATTTCTTCCCCTTAAATCCCAATGACCGTTCACCGTCATCGCCACTCCTCTCCATGTTCGCCATCATCGCCGCTCCTCTCTATGTTCGTCATCATTACCGCCCTTCTCCAAGTTCACATCACTCCATTAGCAAAATTTAGGGCCCGTTTAGTTCGCTGATTCGAGTTTTTAATTCGAGTTAAGATGTGATTTTATGTGAGAGTTTTTTACTGTAGCAAAAAAGTTAGATGTGATTGTTTGTGAGAGCTTTTTACTGTAGCAAAACTCGAATTCTAAACTCGAATTAGCGAAATGAACAGGGCCTTAGTTTTTCTCTTGCATTCAAATTTTTCATTTGCTTTTTTCTTTGTATTTAATTATTTTTTTGTTAGTTAGATTTGTGTTATGTGTACATTGGTGATGAATATTAAGAACAAAACAATTTGTAATATTTTTTTGTATATTGTTATTCTTATTGTTTTGATGAAGTATGAGAGTTTTTTTTTTCTAATGTGTAAATAATATGTGAAAATATTATTGTTTAAAAAAAATAAATTTTGGATATTTTTTATTTTTTATTAAAAGTACTACATTTAATGACGATTTTTACAAAAAACGGTCATTAAAAGTAGTACATTTAATGACAATTTACATAAAAATTATTGTCTAAAGTGCTTTTATTGAACTTTCACGCGCACGTTAGACGACGGTTAAAAACTGTTGTCTAAAGTGCTTAACATTTAACGACTGTGGATAAGATGATGGTTTTTAAACCATCGTCATAGATTTTAACGACGGTTAACCATATGCTATTTCTAGTGGTGATAATGAGTAAACAACAAATGCATACAAATATTGTTGATCAATAAATGACACAAGGGGAAACTAATTGGTAGGAAATATCTCAAGGTTAAAAGAGACATTCTGTTATTATAGCTTCCTTGAGACGTTGACCGTACAATTGAGAGTTACACTGAAGTGCCTAACACATACTCTACAAAATACAAAGATTTAAATTAGTTCAATTTCAATCCCCATATATTTTGAAAAAAAAAACTATTGAAAATACTAAAGAGTGACAAATCCAATGTTAATTCTAATGCTCAACCAAACAATAAAATTTAAATAGTCATATAATCTATTACTATTCTCATCCATTAAAAAAAAAAAAAACGTCCTTAAGTGATTTTTTAGAGTATTTATAGTTATTATGACAAGGAAGGAGAATTACAATAACATAAAATCTGACACAGACAAACTACCCAAATGCTGAGTTAGAATGAATTAAAATTTAAATAGCAGATTTATAGAAAATAATTGAAGTAAATAGTAGATTTTAAAACTATTTAAAGTAAACTATCAGTTTACAGTGTATAAAGCTCAGGAGAGTAGAAAGGGGTAAGTCCAGTCTACCGGGGCCCAAAGATTAGTTAATGGGCCTAAGAACTTTGCCCAGGATCTGATGTGAAGGTCAAGAGTCGAGAGTCGAGAGTCAAGAGTGTAGCTCCGTTCAAATTTTAATTTGGAAAGCAAAACAAGTCGACCGTTGGGGGGATAACACAACAGACAACACGAGACAGAAGAAGTCCATCAAAATTAATTAATTAAAGCAACAGAGAGACGGAAAGAAAGAAAGAAAGTGTTTGGATTTCTCAAAACAAAGAGAAGAATGATAACGAGAAGACGCCATGGCTGGCAACGCCCTCTCCACCCTTTACAGGTACCGTCGTCTTTAAAATCTTATCTAATCTAATTGGGTTTGGAATTAGAGTTATTTACATTTTAGGGTTTTCCTTTTAATTATTTGTCTTTTTTAACTCTCACGCTGATGCAGATGGTGGGAATGGCGATTTACAGTTTCCTGGTGGTGGCCTTCTACACATTCTTAGGGCTTTTCCTCGGTAACAGAACCGCTGTGATCACTGTCACCACCCTCTTCTCTCTCGTCGTGAGTACATACATATATATATATATATATGTATATATATGTATATATATACACATTTTGCTCGCTAAATTATCTATCAAGTTCCGATCCATCTTTGAATTCAAATTGCTAAATTATCTATCAAGCTCCGATCCATCTTTGATTTCATTTGAATTCCCCTTATTAATAATATTCATTTATTTCAGTGCGTTTCAGTCATGTTCCTGTTCATAAGGTGCACGGCCATCGACCCGACCGACAAAACGGCATCAAGGAGGAGGCAGAAGAAGAAGAAAACGAAGCTGAATTACGGAGCAATGGTGAGTGAGATAGTGGTGAGGTTGTTTAGGAGAGTGGAAAGGAAGATTCTGAGGAGGTTTATAAGGAGGAAGTATCTGGATCCATGGAACACCCCCACTGGCATCGGCACTGGCAGTGATAATTTCGTCGATCCATTTCTCCCATTTCCGCTTCTTCTCAGGGATGAAGCTGTTCTCACTACTCCCACTCCAGGCCACCACCTGCAGGACGACATCTCCTTTTGCGCCCTCTGCGACTTCGAGGTGCGCCCTCTCTTGTTTTCCTTTTCGTTTTGGCAGCTCAATAATCACGATTACTAGTCTTTGGTAGTGTACATTCCTCTTACTCTTTATACAGATTTTGAGCATGTGTTTGTCTTTACAATGTTATTGAGTTTGGATCAATTCCAAATATCTTACTTACTTAGGACTGTAAGAAAGAGGGGGGAAAAAAAAAAAAGATGAAGAGAAAGGAAAGAGTCTCACTGTACATAACTTCAACTAGAAGAGAGAAAAGAAAATCCCATGAGTTTAGTCGTACCATTCAATAGCAAAGCTTATGAGAGCTGCAGTTTTTCTTTTCTTTTCTAATCCATTTTTCAATAATAGTTCAACTTCATCACAAGCCAATGGAAACATCAGAATCTCAAAAGTCCTCTTCTTTTGCAGGTCAGGAAACATAGCAAGCACTGCAGAACCTGCAACCGATGTGTTGAAGGGTTTGATCACCATTGCAGGGTTTGTTTTTGTTGCGCCATTCTCCTTATCTTGTCATTCCTTTCTTTCTTGTTTTGTTTTCATGATTGATTTCAAATGCAAAATTCTTTTCCTTCTCTAGTGGTTAAACAACTGCGTCGGCAAAAGAAACTACACAACATTCATTCTTCTCATGATTTTCGTTTTGTTAATGGTTAGTTGCCTTCTGCCCTGGGAAACCAATTCTTGATTTAAACAAACAGAATCTTCAGCATTTTAGGCTGTCAATAATTTAATTGCTATAACTACAGCTAATCATGGAAGGAGGAACTGCTGTTGCCATATTTGTCCGCTGCTTCACGGATAAAAGTGGGATAGAGCAGGAGCTGAAGCGCCGGCTTTATGTTAAGTTCCCAAGAGAGGTTCTTGCCACGATATCGGTTAAGTTCAGATTCCTACTTACTCATCTTCTCATTGGCATCGTTTTGAACACAAATTTTGACTCATTCTGGGTTTCAAACTACAAAATGTTACAGATTTTGTTAGTTTTGATGACAACTTATGGTTCAGCAGCACTTGGACAGCTCTTTTTCTTTCATGTGATTCTCATTCGGAAGGTAAACTTTTATGGTTTCTCTGAAAATTTTCAGCTCGTTTAATTATTTTTGTTTGTTTCGGGGATGTTGGTATGAACATGGTAGAGACCTGTAATATATTATATAAGATATGCACATATATATTTTGAAGTGAAACGTTCTCATATCCATTCTAGATAAAAGAAAGGAAATAAAAACAAAGTTCTCTTGGTAATTTGTTTCCTGATATCGAGAGTCACTGGATGCTTGCTGCAGGGAATAAGAACATATGACTATATCATGGCAATGAAAGAGGAGAACCAATCAATGGAATTAGATCCTTTTGATGATTCAGACTTCTCGTCAGACGAGAGCACTGATTTTGATTCTCCAGAAAAGCCAACATTTGTATCCCGGTTTATTTGCAGTGGACAAGGGCAGTGTCAGGTAAAAATTAAAGCAGCCACTTCATTTTTTTTTTCTGCATCTTTGGAAGCAATTAAGTATAACATCCCTTAATGAATGACAAGTTTTCATTTCCCAGAATGCCAAAAAGTTGTCCATAAGAATTGAAAAAGATCCCAGGTTATCTCCAATAACCAACAAACAAGGGTTCCGGGTCGGCATCAACCCCTGGAGACTGATAAAGCTGAGCAAAGAGAAAGCTCTAAGAGCAGCTGAGAAAGCAAGGGAAAGGATTGTAAAACAGAAGCCAATGACAGAGCAGGATCCGTTAAAGCCACTACCATTGGAAACAAAATGTGGACCGCTGACGAACGCGCACCGAAATATGCCCGAATCCAATGGAGGATCTGGCGAAACACCACTCCTCTCTAAAAGCAGGCTTGCAGGGTCACCGGGAAGTTTTTCTAGCCCAAGAAGGCGTTTTTCTTGCCCTCCAACCACCACCGTCTCTGGCATTGTGGCACCATCACCGCAGCACAAGTACCGAAGTAACTTTGACTTGAAATTAACAGACGTGTCCAGGGAGCTCGAGACCTACATTTCGCGGCAGGTTTTGTGTTCTGTTATAAAGGAAGATGGAAGTTTACCTTCCCCGAGATAGATAGAGATCATTTGGATTCTCAGCCTTTGAGATATGCTTCCCTTGTTCTGCCGTGTGTATTCTTTCTTAAAATATTATTTATTTAAACGAGTATTCAACACAAGCAATGTAACATTTCCTGGTGTAACGATAGCTTTTATGTGGCTTGTTCCACACTATTTATACATGTACTCTTGAATCCCTTCACATATAAATGCTAATCCATGCCCCCGTTCTTCTTCTCTTCACAAAATTTCTCTAGGAAATACTATACCACCAAAATTCATGTACAATTTGGGAAGATAAAGCATAATGAACTCATTTCTATTTCCAAAATTTTGATATATCAGTCAATTATTTGTCACTGCACACCAAGTTACAAGAAACAATCACATTTATTTCAAAAAAAAAGAAAAAAAAGAAAAAAGAAACAATCATATCTCAGTACTAAAACTAGCAACTGAAAACTCACAAACTCCACTCAACTTCATGTCGGGCAATAGTATTCTTCAGCTACGACTGGTGGTGGTTCGTCGTGTTAAAGAATCAAATGTTCAACTTGAAACTGGAAAAATTCACAGAAGATGGTGACTTTTTTAAGTCGTTAATTTACCAGGAGAACAGCCACGCGCCTCTGTTTTGATTACTCGAAGAGGTCCTCAGGTGATTGGATAGATGGTAACAATCTGAGTAATGCTCAGGGTATATTCTTTCCTTGAGGGGCTCACAAATTTCAGGGGAAACTAAGTCGGAAAAGCCCTGAATATAAGAGCAGTTCCACGGGGACTTGTTCGAGGTGATACCATTGAGAGTAATGTTGGACAAGCAAATGTTGAGAAAAGTGTCCCCTTCTATACCCTCTAGTACGCCTGCAATTTTTATGTCTTCCCCTACAACATCCTTAATGGTAATTCTTTCTATTAAAGGAAGAGCAGTTGGGTCATAAAACTCATCTGGGTGCTCTCCATACAGACTGGTGAACCTTATAGCTGTGCCTACATTAACCATCTTCATGTCTGATACATAGATATTTCTGACATAACCCCCTCTTCCGGGTGACGTCTTTATTCTGATACCTGTTCTAGAATTGAAAATTTGGATGTTTTCCACGCGCACTTCAGAAACTCCTCCTGACATCTCGCTTCCAATTGCGATCCCTGCAGCTCTGCCGGATTCTCCCATAAGCCTGCGGATGATAATGTTGGTGCTGGGACGGCCAGAAGAAATTCCATACTCATCCCACCCACTTTTGATGGCAACCAGATCGTCGCCTGTGCTGATATAGCAGTCTTCGATGCAAACATTGTCACTAGAGTCTGATGGATTTAACATTAAAGAGTATTAAAATATCTCATTTCTAGCTATTAGCTAAGTTTCACGGTAGTTGAAATTCATGACTAGAAACAACTTGTAAACTAAATTTAACAAACACACCTGGATCAATCCCGTCTGTGTTTGGTGACTCAGGAGGTGCAAGGATTCTCACATTACGGACAGTAACTTGGCTGTTGGTCCAAAGAAAAAACAAACTCAACTATTCTCTCCTAACAATCTCAAATAGTAATATGTTACTGAAACACTCTGAAGAAACCCAGCAAACAATGAAGAAAAACCCAAAAGATACCTGCAATATACAGGGTGAATGGCCCAAAAGGGTGAGTTAATGAAGGTCAAATTTGAGATGACAATGCCGGTTGAGTTTATGAACTCGACCAAATGGGGTCGCGTATAATTCAGGGTTTTGTTGTCAAACCAATCCCACCAGATGCTGCCTTGACCATCTATCGTCCCATTGTCGCCTGCTCACGCAGAATCAAGAAGACAACCAAAATGCAGATCCAATCGCAACAAAAATAAATCTTGGACAATCAAAAAAGTACGAAACCATTAACCAACCTGTTATGATAATATCTGTTAAATTACGTCCATAAATGAGGCTCCGATGCCTTGCACCAGGCAACTCCCTACCTCGGCCATATGATGGTAGGGGATCGGTGATTGGCCAATCATCAGAGTTCTACATCATGTAATGGCCATATTGTAAATGGCATTTATTAGTTTAGATGGCATTACTTAATCTCATCTCGTATATTGTTCTTTAATAATGCTAATAGTACAAATGTTGGAAGTGTAAATGAAAAAAGAATTTTATTTTGTTTACCGGGGAAGCAAGAATGACAGCATCCTTGTGTAACCAGAGAGTAAGATGACTGATGAGGTCGAAGCTTCCTGTCAACCAGCGTCCAGCAGGGACAAAAAGCTTGGCTCCACCTTTGTCAGCGAATGAATTCAGATAGAAAATGGAGTTCTGAAATGCTTTTGTGTTGAGAGTCACTCCATCTCCAACTGCCCCAAATTCTGTGATACTCACACTGTGTGGCCTCTTTTTCATTTCATTTTCATTTTCACACTTTTCTTCTTCTTCTGATCTGCCAATGCCATCACTCTCTCTCACTAGTAAGAGTAACACTAATACAAGTACCACCAGCTGCATCCACACAATTTTACTTTTCTTCTTTAATAATAAATAAAAAATCCAACAAAACCATATATGCAATAATTGATCTTCCCAATCAGATCGTATAAACGTAAATCATATATATATATATAAACAACATAGACCGATTTGGTTTGAAGAAGAAAAATTGTAGATGATTGATTAACAACTAAATACTGTACTCACATGAAAAGAGGTCCTCATATCATATGAATGAAATCTGAAAACACCCACGACCCCCTTTAAGCTGAGCTCTCAATTCTGCCACAAACACGTTAATGCTCTGATGAAAATCAAGAAAGAAAGCCCCTCTTGAGTCTGTCTGAGACACAAAACAAAATTACAACAAAAGAAGAAATATGAGATGAGAGAGTCTTGTGGAGTCTTCACTATTCTCTACATATATAAAGCACTCCACCTTCTCTAGATGATATTTTCTTCTTTAATATGGAATGGAACCAGCACTGCGATAAAGATTAGAGAGGATAATCAGAAAGAACCAGAAACAAAGAAAGAAAGAGAGTTGAGAAAACTCCTCCGTATAAATCCAAGTTGTTGTTCCTGCCTGATTCTGTTAACAATACAGTGACCCTTTTTGCCTTTTTCCTATATACAACATTACATAATATTTACTTACATACAATACAAGTCCGGACACTCAGAGAGAGAGAGAGAGAGAGGGTTGAGCACCGAGATTATTAATAAGTTTTGTTTTGCAGCATAGCATATATACGCTCTCTACTCTCTCTCATCTCATATCACCTCATCTAACAATCACTCTTATTTCTCACATTTCATTTAAGTTGGAAAAGAAAATCCCTCAAAACAATAAAGAAAATCAACTCAAATATATTCACTTCTTTACGCTCCTCTCTGTCTTTTCTCTCTAAGAAAAGAATTTTTTTTTTTAAAGTTTAAAAAAAAAAAGAAAAAAAAAAAAAAAAAAAAACTTTTTTTGGCTGTTGTTTTTTGTTTGCAAGTGCACTCAGTTCATTAGCTGTAGAGAGGGATATCCGACGGAGACAAAAATTCAACGACTTACACATTCATCATACAAAACAAAAAAGCAGTCACCTACTCAACAACTTGCATACATATAAATTTTTCGGCAAAATAAATACATAAAAATACATATATGTATATATTCATTCAGAAATCAATGGATAATTAATATCACACTAATTCTGGCTGTCTTGTTGCCACGGGATAAGCATTACAACTTTTTCTTTAGTGCATACATATATATAAATGATAAACATTAACCTTTGAGAAAAAGAAAAATAAATAAATGATAAATATTAGACAGTCACAAATAACAAGATAAACACGCACCTTCTGAAGTTTGAATTTGTGTTCAGAAACATGTCAACGACTTCTAATTTCACAATCACAACTCTTTTTTTTTTTTTTTTATATATATATCAGAACTGATATACTCTCATATAGGCAGCTTTTTGTTTTCAGAAAAAAATAATAATAATAAATGAAAAAAATATGAACGGGCAATTCTGAATTTAAATTATAGTAAATGCACTCATAATTTTGTCAACCGTGCATTAAAGTAGATGAAGAATATGGGCTGAAGAGAAGAGAGTAAAAATCACGTGGACTGGCTCCTGATTTGTATTGTTAGTAGTACTAGATCTGATTGGTTTGGTTGTGCCTTGTTGGGTGGTGGGACCACCTTCTCCCTTGTCCCTATTACCGGTTCATTTGATCCCCTCCCTCCCTTCCTCTTATTACTTCCACTGTTCAAGTTGTAACACTCAATCAATTGTCCTTTCTAATTTATAATTTAATTTAAAAAAAAAAACCCTTCAACGCTATATATATGTCTTAATTTTTTTCCCAATAAAATTAACTTTTGCCCCAATAAAATTAACTTTTGCCGAGTTTCATTTCTTTAGAATAACTAATGACGATTGACGAATGAGAATTAGACAAAATTAATAGAAAAATAAAATCAAAACAAAAAATTAAGGGGGGGAATAAAAGTGTCTATAAAGAGAAGGACAAGGTCCAAGGGGAGATAGAAAAGAAGAGTACTTGGTCGTAATTTGAGGCATTATTATGACAAAAACAGTAAGGTTTCCAAAGTCAGGTATCCAATGCCCTCTTCACCAAAACTCAACCACTGACATTTCAAGGTTTTTTTTTTTTTTTTTTTTGGGTGGTGGAAACGTTTCAAGTTTTTCAAACTAAAAGACGGGTATTCATCATAAAGATCAGCTACTTTTCATTTTTTACTTTCTTAATTGATTCGTATTACAACAAATTGTATTTGTTTGTATTAATCTTTTGGAGTCTTCTTCTACGACCTTCCTAAATTATTGGAAAACATGCATAAAAACGATAATGAGTTCACACAACATGTGTCCAGTGATAATGGATGTCGGACGTACTACTGTGTAATATTAGTGGATTCTATTTTGTCAAGAGTTTTTGGAAACTGATGCTCATCCACAAATGACGTAAAAATGTTATGTATTGTTTGCTTAATTATTGAAACCTTTTTTTTTCCCCTCAATAAAAGAAAAACAAAGCAAAGGGTTTCCTCGAATTGAACTTATCCCATATATATATATATATACATATATATATATAATGATTTTATTATTACTCGAGAAAGTGACTTGAGAGAGATACCAACTTATAATTAAAGGTGACGCTGGAACATTTCACTCCATATGAGTATTTTTGTTGTTTACGCAAAGGTTTATTAATGTCAACGCTTGTCCGTTGATGTGCCGATTGATTCATTAATTTTTCCTGAAATATTTTCAGAACTGCCTACATATCTTAATGAATGAATTAAATTATAAAGTAGAAACTGTACCGCATTCTTCTTATCCAATCGTTTATTACGAAAACAATCTCAATTTTATACGCGGCTAACCACAAATAATTAATTAATTAATTAACAAGGAAAATAATAAACTAAGGGGATAATTGAAGTCATTCAAAAAAAAAAAAAAACAAGAGAATCGACGGTTTACTATTTAAAAAAAAAAAAAGGAGATAAGTGAGGGAAGCAAACCGGATTTTGGTACAAGTGGATACATGAGAAGCAGTGCATCAAACCATGATTTGAATCATGATTCATGATTCACTGTAGTGTTTTCTCTCATAAAAAATACACGTAAATCGAAAATGATTCTAATCACATGATTTTAATCTATGAACCAAACGTCTCCTAATAAGTAGATCTTTGCACGTATTGTACAACTTACTCAATTTATGTCACGGAGACAGTGAACATCACTATTTATTTATTTATTTATTTCTATTCATTGCTCATCTAAACTATCATTAATATTGACCCGACTCATTGAGTAAACGAATTATGTTAGTTACCGACCATATTATAAGTACAATTTTATTTTATTTTTCTTATTATTATCACTATTTTGCGCAAATGAACCTCAACGTGCTGTACTTTTTTTTTTTTTGGGACTGGGTTGTAATTATATTCTCAATAGAAAAGAAAAATAAAACATATGAAAAGATTATAGGACGTGGGGACCGAACCAAGAACCTTTTGACTGTGTGTTGTGTGTAGTCATGCCTCATGGAAGGGAAGGTAAAAATGACTAGTACCAAACTTTGATCCCAACTGCCACATAATTTGCAAGTTTAGGAGCTCTCTAATTCGTTAATTTGAGTTGAGATGTAACTTTATATTAAAAATAAAGAGTAAAAATCCTGTATTTTTTTTTTTTTGAACTTTCTCAGGGTCCTTGTCAACTTTAGACTGGACTGGATCCATGAGTCCAGAAGATGGGCCCATTAAAGCATTGCAAAGAGAGAAGGGCCTACAAGACTCCCAGGGAGGCCCAAACATTACGCCTGACAGGTGTATGGAATGGAAGATCGTCTTCTAATATCGTCGATTCGAATGAAGCAAAAGTGAATGAAGCTTTTCGTCAAACACAAGAGAAGCGAAGCAAAAGGCAATGAAACCACCAACTTCCCATTCCAAAAGGCTTAGCGGCCACGCTTCCGACTCTATTCCTCAGAATCAAAAAGAGTTAATATTACGCTAATTCCTCTTTCTACTTTTCTTCTTCTTCTTCTTCTTCCCCCCCTTTTTTTAAAAAAAAAAATTAATTTTTAATTACTTTTCTCTTGTTTGAATTTCCGCAGTTACTATGAAGGCGAACGTCTTGCCCGTCTGCTCCAATCACTTCAAAGGTCCCCCTTTTCTTTCCTCTTTCTTTCCATAGATTGATATTTTTTGTTATTATTATTAGGAAAAATTTCATATTGATACTCTTATGTTAAACACTGAACACTAAACAGGGAGATAGAGTCGGCAAGGCTTGCAGATGGGAAGGCCAAAGCCTTACCTGAAAAGATATGGTTCAAGGTTTTTCACTACTACTATTGATACTTTTTTTTTTTTTTTTAAACTACTACTTCATCCACTTTATTTATTAGTGCTGGGATTTGATTGATTGAATTTCAGTATTTTTGGCAGCAACAATTCGCAATTGGAGTGAATGAAGTGACTCGTGCCCTTGAACGTATGAAACCACCACCACAACATTTTCATGAAACAGACTATGAAGATGAAGATGAAGATGAATATGAAAATGATGATCGTCTTACTATTACAAAACCCTCCTCCACCCACCTTCAGGTCCTCCCTCTCTTTTTTCTGTTGTTAATTATTATTATTAATTATTAATTAGACTTGTAGTAATGATGGAAAAACAAAACAAAACAAAACAAAAAGAAGCAAGATGATGTGTTGTGCAGTTTTGAAGGTGAAAAAACGTACCGTGTTGTTGTTGTCCTTGTAGGCAGTGGTGGTGGCTTCTGATAGCAACCCAAAATGGCTTACGAAGCATCTTCCGAGCTTGGCCTCGTCAAGGAAAGTACCTTTGATCTTTCTCAGAGATAACAAACACGCTTCCTTGCGTTTAGCTCAACTCTTTAAACTCAAGAGCGCCATCGCCATTGGAATCAAGGCCAGAGGAAATTCTATCAACAAATTCTTTGCAGGAATTCTTCGTGGTGATGGTGATGATTTACTAGTAAATGACGGAACGGATTGCTGCCTCACCTCTCGACTGCCTTCTACTTCTACTGTAAACATGACTTTCCTTTAAAATCCTTTTTAGTGTTTTTAATTCGACCGTCATCAAACTGTTGTTTTTCTTCTTCAAATATATGTAGCTGAAGCAGAAGAATCGAGATACCAAAATTTAGCCACTTTCACAAATTAATCTCATTTATATTCTTGTGCTCTCTTTCACGAATTTCATGCTATCCAACGGGAAGCCCCGAAAAAACATTACAACAAATTATATCCGCACTATACAAGTTACATTTTGCAATGGATGAAGACAATGGAATGAACTCTCTGAATAACTTTTGGTCTTATTCACGCACTTCCTTGGGGGCTGGCAGCTGCAGAAGACGTCTCAACGTTGCCTACTGCATCAGCTTCTCCATTATTAGCCCTACCATTACTTGCAACTTTGCCCGAATTCCTCTTTTGTTTTTCATCCTCGTTCTTCTTTACCATCACCGGTTGAAACTGCCAACACCACAATAACAACAAATTAGTTCAGTAGGTATATAATCCTGAAAAGCCCTAAGCCACACGCACGCACATTTCCCCACATGTATGCGCACACAACACACATGTACATGTATGCATACATATTGAGGACCCGGAAATAGTCTGATGCAAACCTGATATATGGAGTAGATAACGTTTCTTCTCAATTGACCCATCATTTCTAAGAAGAGATTATAGCCTTCAAGTTTGTACTCGATAAGTGGATCCCGCTGTGCATATCCACGCAAACTCACGGCTTGCTGTACAAACTTGAGTGCTTGGAGGTGTTCCTTCCACAGGCGATCAATATTGCTTAATACTAAGAACCTTTCGGCTTCCTTCATCAAACCCGGAGCTTGATTTTCCACTATCTCCTGATACACCCAACAATACTTCCATATTAATGTGGAGGCGCAAACATTTTATATCAGATCTTTGACGTAGGAGTCAACTAACTCAGTTTGCAGGACTTGGATAACACGTTTGAGTCGGTAAGATTGAAGTTCAAGTTAACAATTAGATTGGTAGGCAAGGTAAGACCCAACACTAACTCTTTTCTGTAAATATGCTTGTCGACCACGAAGACGAAGGTAATCTTGCAACTCCACATAACTTGATCCTTTACTCCTCAGCAAATCTGGCGTCAAGTCATCCAACAGATAGCAGTACCTGAACCCACGGCAATATATTCAACACAAATTAAGAGAGGAGGCCCACTGAACGACAACATGAAAGTGGAGATATTCATAAAGCACTAAAAAATAGATAAAATAAAAGCGGGGTAGTCTATTGTCAATAGCATAAACATTCAGAATTTAACGCTTTAACACATAAAATTCACGTCTTTAACTTTCAGAAGCAAAATGCCACTTACTGCTGAAGCTTAGCAATGAGCTTCTCGAGATCCCAGCTTTCTTTTGGAGCGTCCGCACCAACATTTGCCTGTTCATCATCAGGCCAGTTTAGAAAAGTTCAGGGTCTGTACAAAAACATAATGCATATAAAAGGAAATGCGTTGAGAACACTACTTACCTCTAAGATGTCATCCATTGTCAATTCAGCATATTCAATGATAAGAGATTGAAGATTGTCGGATTCGAGGGCTCTCCTTCTTTCTGTATATAAACGGTCCCTTTGGCTATTTAAGACTTCATCAAACTCAAATAGTTGCTTCCGAATATCGAAAAAGTAATTTTCCACTTTCCGCTGAGCTTCGTCCAGGGCTTTGGTCAACATCTGGGACTCAATTGGTAGGTCTTCAACTCTAAAGGCTCTCATTAAACCCTACAAATAGCAAATACAAAGGTTGTTCTAACAAGATTGCCCTCTAGCACCGCCACTATTAAACATAAATCACGACCAAAGTCTAAACCTGAATTCGGTCTCCACCAAATACACGAAATAGGTTGTCTTCAAGGCTTAAGAAGAAGCGTGAACTTCCAGGATCCCCTTGCCGGCCACTTCGACCACGCAACTGCGAAAAACAAATTATAACTCAAATTTTAATGCACACCATGCAAACGTTTCTCGTCTACAAAGAAAAGTAACTGAGCAACAACAAAAAAGAGCATTGAGAGGAGAGTCGTGGATGGAATGGTATGACAGAATTAGTTTTCAAAATACTCATACCTGATTGTCTATCCGGCGAGATTCATGGCGTTCTGTACCCACAACATGCAGTCCACCAGCTGACACAACCTGCAGTGATCCGGAGATCAAGAAAGAAACTTGACACCAACTTGTAGAGCATCGGAAAAGCTTCTGTGGAGAAACAATCATACCTTCTTTCTTTCTTCCTCCGTGTAAATTTTATATTCATCAACAATTTCCTTAAAGGCATTCCTCAGTTTGGCAATAACTTCATCCTGAGCAGGCCCCTACAAGTGCAAACATGCAATAGTTACTGACTATTTGACGGTATAATGGATGATGAAGGGATAAAATAAAATAAAATCCTTCAAAGAATGTGTCCCTGTATTTTAGGCCTGCTGTTTGATTCTCTGCTAAACTAATCTGCAAGAGGACAATCAGTATTTTGTTTAGAATCTTTTAAGAGTTTGACCTTTTCACAGGAATAAGATAGACGCTCCTCTGCTTCCAGCTCAGTCAATGATCTTCGACCCCATGTTTCGACAGCTAACTTTACAGTCTCCTCAGCCAACTTCACATTCTTATTGGATAAGTTGCACGGAAATAGTTTTTCATCAACCTGGAAACAAAATAATGCTAAGTTCAAGATACCATAACCATTGCATATATTAACTTTGAGCAATCCTACTTTTCACGCCATAACCAAAACCAATAAAACTTATCCAAGATCAAAGATAAAAACCCACACCTTCCATGTCTTCTTTGGAGGAAGTTTCTTCACTGATACAATGCCTTCAACTGGCTTAACAACACTGCAATACAAATGGGGGAAAAAAAAAGGTCATGCGTAATTCTAAACGTTGCTGATTAGTTTTAGCATTTGATTCTCTTTAGTTATAGGTATACCATGTCCAAAGCATCATGTGCAAAGAAAACTATCTGGATTATGAGAAGTGAAAATGCTCTGTCAATTATGTTTTTGATGTTACATATGCACCTCAAAGTTGAATATCATCACGCATATAAAGAGGTTGGCATGTATAACTAAGTGACAATCACATCTTCCCTCCTAGCGAAGGTGATTTATCAGTTCAGAGCATATAATAGAATAACTTTATTAGGAGCGTGAAGCCATGAGTGTGAAATCCAAATATACATCAGTACTAGGATGCTGGGCCATAAGTGGTATAAATTATAAATGTTCAGAAGAAACCCATTATTATCAAACTTGGATAATACCTTGGCATTAGCATCTCTCGTAGCTTCAACCTTGCCATGAATTCTGCATTACCACCAAGGATTATGTCTGTTCCACGACCTGCCATATTGGTAGCAATTGTTACTGCTCCTAGACGACCACTCTGAGCAACAATTTCTGCTTCTCTTTCCACATTTTCTGGTTTTGCATTCAGAACCTTCAAAGGTAAAACAAAATCTGTTAGATTTTCTTTTGTATGATTTACACCACATTTATAAGTTTCGCAAGGAAATGAACAAGAAAAAACGCATACAAAACGTTTAACCTTGAAGTTATACATACATTCCAAGTTCATCATAATCACCCAGGCAATCTAACTTTTTCTTTTTTTCTTGAACAGCTAATATGACTTTATAAAGACAAAAAGATCACACCTCATGGGGAATTCCAACTTCTTTCAACTGCTCGGACAATGAGTCACTCTGCTCAACACTTGTGGTACCAACAAGCACAGGGCGACCCGCCTTGTGCATTCTTGAAATCTCTACTACAACTGCTCTCCATTTTCCTGATGTCGCCCTAAAAACTACATCCGACTCATCCTGAGACAATTCATTAAAGACATTGTGGAATGTATTGTGAAAACTTTAATTATATGAAAGGACTGAACCCCCAGATAGCACTAAATAAGTAGAATATACCTTTCTTATCATGGCTTTATTTGTCGGCACTACTGTAACTTTCAGCTTGTATATACTTTCAAATTCAGTGCTTTCAGTTGCTGCAGTGCCAGTCATCCCACAAAGTTTTGGGAACTGTAAAGATCAAAGAAATAGAACACTAAGTGAGAATAAATTTTGACAGATACATAATTCACTCATTCAGAGACAGAATGCTTCAACCTGGAGAAAGAAGTTCTGGTAGCTAATCGAAGCCAGGGTTACGGTTTCAATTTGGATGGGCAAACCTTCTTTTGCTTCAACTGCTTGGTGAAGTCCATCACTCCATCGCCTCCCCTAAAAGAAAAGGGCAACTGACTAAACACTATGATTATGTTCCTTAAGGCAACGAAGAACTATACGTCATCATAATTACTACTATCAGTATAATTATAGCAGTTTCTCACTCTAATACTTTGGCAAATTTTATGACGAGAAAAAACTAATGCAATCAATAATGAGGCAAATAATAAAGCTCAATCACAAATAAATCACCTGCATAACTCGACCAGTAAACTCATCCACAATAAGAACCTCTTTGCCACGGATGATATAGTTGACATCTCTAAGAAACAGTTCCTTTGCTTTTACTGCATTCAGAAGATATGATGCCCACTGTTCTCGGGGATCATACAAATCTTTCACATCCAGAATCTCTTCAGAATCTTCATAACCCTGTTCTGTGAGTAGAACTGTTTTCTGCTTTTCATCGACCTGCAACCGTGAGAGATGAGACAACTCTTGAAAAAATTTCATGATGCCACTGGCAACCACAAACACTAACTAGGAAAGAAAAGGATCCTTTTGTTGCTAACTAGATAAAAAAGAGTTCTTACAGTGTAATGTATATCTCGCTCAAAGGCAGCAGCAATTTTAGCAGCTTTATAATAACGATCACTGGGTTTTTCTGCAGGTCCAGATATAATTAGAGGGGTTCTTGCTTCATCAATAAGGATAGAATCAACCTCATCAATTATACAGTAATTAAAATCCCTCAACACAAGCTCCTCCACACTCTGCATATGCCAGAAGATAAGCTTCAGCAAGGATGATAAAATCGAACCAGTTCTTGATCTTGATTGATTAAAACTGACCACAAAAGAATGGCTTTTTGTAAAAACCAGTAGATAAAGCAAGAATTACGTTCCGTGGCAAGATTGTCTCTCAAGTAATCAAAACCGAGCTCACTGTTGGTGACGTATGTGATGTCACACAAGTAATTTTCTTTTCTTTGCTCACTTGTCATGTTCTCTGCAAACAAACAAACAAACAATTTTTAAAAAAAAAATAAGAATGGAAAAGGAAATCTATTACTCATTTACAAAAAGAATTGGAGGTAGCAAATAAACAGAAGTAGGGTGAAATTCTGAAGCTTTAACTATATCAGTTGTAAAGAATACAAATAAGAGCTCATCGAATAAAACAAGAAATTAGATACAAGCATGGGAAACAAAATAGTATATATAGTAATAAGAAACACAGATTGGGGAAAAGTGAAGAATAACATAAGAATTGAATAAGACATACGTTGGATTAGGCCAACCTTCAATCCGAGAAAGCGAGGAACTTGACCAACCCACTCACAATCTCGTCGGGCGAGATAATCATTGACAGTGACCACATGAACTCCTTTTCCGCTCAATGCATTCAAATAAGCTGGTAAAATCGCTACAAGGGTCTTTCCTTCCCCAGTTTTCATTTCTGCTATTTCTCCCTTATGAAGAACTATGCCACCTCCATAATATCAAACAGAAATAATAAAAAAAAAGAAACCATTAACTTTTCATGTTTATATAATGACATAGAAGCTTTGATAGAATGATTTGAAGTTTGCTACTCCAACAAAAGAGAAAGGACACAAAAGGCAAAGGAAATCGTATTGAATTATTTAATAATAGTTAGCTACTTACCAGTGAGCTGGACATCGAAGGGACGAAGACCTAAGACCCTCTTGGAAGCCTCTCTAACAACAGCAAATGCTTCCTGAAAATGGATACCAAAAATCAACCCAGTAAATTCAACAAACAAGAATCAACCAAAGCAGAATAATAAATAAATAATGAATTCAAAGGGAAGTTTATATATGTATATATATATTAGTAATAAGAACTTAACAGGTAAAAGAGAATCTAAAGAGTCGCCTTGCTGGGCTCGTTCTTGGAAAAGACGAGTCTTTTGTCGGAGCTCATCATCAGACAAGGCCGACACCTCAGCCTCCAACCGATTGACGGAGGAGACAAGGGAGGCGTACTGCTGCCTCGTGGATTCGCCGGTGTCGACGCCACCCTTGAAAATGCCTCCCAAAAGACCTCCTAAGGCCGACAACACTCGCATTTGCCGTCGCCTTTGCCGTTGCCTTTGGCTTTGGCCTTCCCATTTCGAATGGTTGGTGGATTTGGGAGGAAAGAGGAGCTGAGGAGATTTACGATGAACTTCATTCAGAGACAGAGGAGACTGCTTCAGCTTCACCGGCGACAGTGGAGACAAGGCTGCCGCCATTTTTTGTTTGGAAAAGAGAAGGGAGTGTAGCAGAGCAACACACGCCTGAGCCCCTCGGGATAAGGTTCAAGATAGTTTTTTTTTTTTTTTTTTTTATGTCCGTTTTTAGTTGTAAGCTGGAAAAAAGGGGAAAAAAAATAATTGTCCAGTTTTTAAGGGCTCATTTTTTTTATTGTTTTTGAGTAAGGTGATTTGAGTGTAGATTTTGAGTTGAGTTTGAGTTAAAATTATAATTTGAGTTTATGTTGATTGTGTAAATTTGAGTTATAGTTTGAGATTATAATCCATTTGAGTTTGTGTTTGTTTATACTAATACTTGAGTTGTGAATAGTATCCTGAAATTTTTTTATTTCTTTCATTTAATTGATCTTATGCAATTGAATTTGAATAAATACAAGTGAATCATCTATAAGTAGTAATAAATTTAAAAACAAAGTAGGCATTTTTTTTTTCATTTAATAAATTAAAATATCATATAAAAAATTCCTAGAAGATCAGTTTTCATTATAAATGAAGAGCAAATTGACAACAATAGATACATAATTAATAACGTAAGTCTACATACACTATTATTAGTGCGTACGATGATTATGGTACACTACTCACATTATATGTGCTATTGTATCCCTTAACGCATTCATCTCCAATTATGCATTATAATTTAATGGTTCTTCGTGGTTGTTATTGTTATTGTCATTGATATCCTCTTCAACATTATGGGGATCAATGTCCGCAACCGGAATGTTATTTTGTGAGTACTGATCTAATAGTCTGTCTCCATTACGGTACATGTGGATAAAATTATGGACTATAGCACATGCAACCGGAACCTTAACTTGCTTTTCAATGAGGTAACGGTTAATGCTTTTCAAAATTCGAAACCTGGTCTTCCACACACCAAATGTTCTTTCAATCACATTACGCATGGAGGAGTGTGTGTAGTTGAACAATTCACGTTCACTGCGAAAGCCTCTACCATGTCGATTCCTATACTCTTGCAAATGGTATGTTGTTCCTTGATATGGTGCCATGAAACATCTGTTGTTTTGTTAGGATCCGTTAATGACTTGGGAACTTATTTGATTAGGGGGCTAGTAGAGTTAGTAGGAATTAGTATAAATAAATGGCTTATTAGCTCATTAGGGGGATGTTGTGATTTTGGAGAGTTTTGGGAGACTGAGATTTGGGAGAGCTGTGGTCTCTCGAATACCACCAAATTAGAAGTCCCCAGAGTACTCGAATTCTCCGTTCTATCCTTTACATTTCAATGTAATTTGATGTTCTTGGCTGATTAGATTAATAAAATTCCCTCCGAATATCAATTTGCTAATCTGAAATAGCTTTAGTGTGAGCTAGGTTTCTAACAATTTGGTATCAGAGCAATCGATTCTCGAAAAAAAAAAAGAAAAGAAGAGTAAATGGAATCAATGAAAGAGAAATTAGAATCGATGCTTCAAAGTGTGAAGCGGATCATTCAATTGTTAGAGGAGCAGGACCGCAAAGCTTGGGTGGTTGAAAGTGGGATAACGCCGGCGAAGGATACGTGGTCGCAACCAGAAGAACATTGCCGCTGAATGACGACGAACGCGTTGCAATCTGATTGGAGTGAGTCACGATCAGATTTTTACACTGAACATCGGGTTCCGCGATCCGATTGGAATTACAAAGCAAGGGTTTCGAACTGTAAAACCATGATGGAGGTAGAGCGTCAACGTCAACGAACGACGCTAGATGGGGCGCAACCAGATCCAGAATCGCGCGAGGTCGAAGATTGGAAAAAATCTTGGCGATCTGGAGCTAGATCGTCTAGATCTAAAGTGAATGGCAGCAGATTCATGATAGAATTGAGCGTCGCCAGGGCTGCACTTCACGATTTTGTCCGAGTCTGATTCCAGCAGGATTTGGAAGGGGTCTCACGGTTCCGGTGCCGTTTTAACTCATTCGGGTGCCGTTTTGGCTGATTCTAACGAGTTTAGGGTAATGTCTTAGAATTCAGGCGTGTTTGGGGAAGATTATGCAACGAATTGGACTGGGTCTCGTGATTCTGTCATGGTTGGGGCAGATTCTGACCAGGTTAGGACTGGGTCACCTAATTCCGGTGAGATTCAGGTGGATTCCGGTGAAGGCAAGACCGGATCTTCCAGTTACGACGTGTGCAGGGCCAATTTTGACACTGTGGCGGTTGGACGTTGCACTTCCAGCAAGATTGGGGTTAAGTTTGACGCCATTGGAGCCGGGTCTCGAAATTCTAGCAAAATTTGGGCCGGGTCCTCAAAATGTGAAAATTCACGAACTGATTTTGGGGCTGATCCTTAGGTTTTTCGATCTATTGGGCCGGGTCCTCAAAATGTGAAAATTCACGAACTGATTTTGGGGCTGGTCCTTAGGTTTTTCGATCTGATATGGGCAAGGTCAATAGAGTTTCGCCATCTTGTTGGTTAGGAGATCCTAGGGTTTTGAACAGGAGAAAGGGAAGGTGGCGTGACATGTTGTGGAAGAACCGATCAGATCGGCGTTTTCAGCGAATGAAGATGTCGTTGTTCACCGGAGGAAATGTTGACGAGTGGGTCTCTTGAGCTGAACGTTATTTTCTGTTGTATAGGTTGACAGAAAGAGAGAAAATATGGGCTGCGGAAGAGGCCATGGAGGGTGATGCTTTGGTTTCGAATCAATGGCAGGATGGTTGTCGGCTGTTCCGCAGTTGGGATGAATTGAAAGCTCATTTACTACAACGTTTCCAATCAACGCAAGAAGAGACCGTCTATGGGAGTTTCATGGCAAAAGAGCGAGCAGATACCAAAGCGGATTATGAACGACAAATTGAGGTACTTGCTGTACCTTGAAAAGAGATATCAAATGCAGTTTTTGAGAGTGATATCACTACCAAGTTGAAAGTCAATAAAGAACATGGAATAGGAATTTCAAGTGGGCTGCTTCTGGCTCACACTAAAGCTATTTCAGATCAGCAAATTGATGCTCAAAGAGAGTTTCCTTCAAAGAATCTCATCGGGGAGGTGGACTAAGGCGTTGCAAATGAAGATGACTTTCAAACCAATATCAAGAATGATGGGCTTCAAGGTGTGTGGAACGAGATCTCAATGACATGAAACTTTTCTAAGGATATTGCCATAGAGAATGTGCTTGATGTACCAATGAAAGAAGTTAAAGAAGGTGGAGGTCATTCTAGTGTTTTAAAAGGTCTTATTGGTTCGGATTTTAGCAATTGTGGGGGTGTTGACAAAGGAATGAAGAAAGTACACTTGCATCTTCCCTCTATTGTTGGTGTTTTGAAGAACAATGAGGCAAAATTCTTGGATGCGGTGGAGTATAAACTGCAGCAAGATAAAGCTGGTGTGAGGAGGGTGACTAGTATACACGATTTGATTAGGATAACCAGCAAGCTCTTGCATTCTTATGTGGATAAGTTTTTGGATGAACTTATAGGATTAGTTGATTTCACTATGGTTCACAATTCAGGTTCCAAACAGAAGTGTGAACTTGGCAAAACATGGAAGTTATCAAGAAGATTTGAAGCAGGTTTTGTTTGTTTCATAAAGCTCACAAAGATCTTTGTTCTTTCCCATGTTGATGTACTATTGCAGTTTTATTTTCTGGTTTTCACCATGAGGACAAGGTGAATGTTTAGGCGGGGGGTAATGTTAGGATCCGTTAATGACTTAGAAACTTATTTGGTTAGGGGGCTAGTAGAGTTAGTAGGAATTAGTATAAATAAAGGGCTTAGTAGCTCACTAGAGGAATGTTGTGATTTTGGAGAGTTTTGGGAGACTGAGATTTGGGAGAGCGGTGGTCTCTCGAATGCCACCAAATTAGGAGTCCCTGGAGTACTCGAATTCTCTGTTCTATCATTTACATTTCAGTGTAATTTGATGTTCTTGGTTGATTAGATTAATAAAATTTCATCCGATTATTCTCATTTTCTTACTGTTTCTGGTGTGTGGGAGTGTGTTATTGGTGTTTGGCTGATTTTCTGAGCTAGGTTCCTAACATGTTTGCGTAGCCCGAGTCGACGAGGTAGAATTTTTCTACATGTATTTAAGTAATCACAATCAAAAGTTATAGGGTGGGTTTGGTATTGCTTTTAGGAGAGAAAAAACACTTATCCGGGAATCTAAAAACTAAAATCTTGTTTGGTAAAACAAATTTTTAAAAAATTTTCCTCAATCTGAAGCTAAAAGCAGACTCCGCCTTTAGGCTGATTCTAATTTCAGCTCATGCAGAAATTTATTTTAAGTCTTTAATGAAATTTTTTATTTCCAATTTTACCCCCACTGAATTCTGAAATTTACAACCCATTTTCATTTCAGTCTCCTCCTCTCTTCCACTCGTTTCTGAGCCCTCATCTCCTCCTCTGCGAAAATTTTTCTGTGTTCCTCTCCTCAGCTCGCCGTTCGAAGCAAGGTTCCCCGGCTCCGTTCACCGACCTCTCTCTCCGTTCGCCGGTTGATCTCTCCGTTGGCGGTTCGGAGCTCATTTGGTTTCTCCTCCGCCCGATTGATCTCTCCGTTGCCGGTCTCCCTTCTCCTCCTCCAACTGCCCGTCTCTCGTCATCAGATTAAGAGGTAAGCCTCTCTAACCGCGCGATTTTTAGTTTGAACATTTAGATTTTTGGGTCTGATTTTTAGTTTGAACATTTTGGGTTTTAGGTTTCTGATTTTTGCAGAAAAACGGTTGAGCATTTGTTGAGGTTCGGTTTGCCGGTATCCCATCTCCTCCTCCGACTGCCCATCATCAGATCAAGAGGTAAGCCTCTGTTTGTTTGTGGGTTTTAGGTTTCTGATTATGGGTTTTGCAGAAAAACGGTTGAGCATTGTTGAGGGTGAAAAGTTTTTCAAGTAAGCTAGAAAATTAACTGAAAAGTGGTTATTGTTGCTGGAATGGTGTTTATTGGACAATTGAAGTCCCAATTATTGCATAACTAGTTATTTCCGTGCTTGAGCATAGTCAATAATCTTATTTTGTTTTGTTTGTTTGGTAATCCTTTGATGGGTTGATCTTTGATTAGCATTACAACCTTTCCTTTTTTGCTTATTTAGTAGATTGATCTCTTACACTTGATTGTATTAGTGTAGTTTATTTGTTTAGGTGCTGCCCTGATTCTGTCATACTTGCATAAATAGAACAACTGACCTAATAAAATGATGCTCAATATAGTAATTCTGTTGCTGTTTCGAAGTAGTTAACTGGACAAGGTTGTGGCCGGTTTGGCACAGCTTCTTAGAAGCTGTTTTCGGCGTCATGGGTACAAAAGATGCTTCTTATGTTTGAATGATCTCTCAGAAGATGAAAGTCACATAATGCGGCTTGTTACTGTTAGGTTCGAACAGAAAAGTTTGAACATAAATTTTAATATTGTAAGAGAAAACAGTAATTTGAACCTGTGAAAGAAACGGCTTGATTTTAGAATTTCTCTTCTTCTAATCTCAAAAGCAAAAGCAAAAGCAAAAACTATGCGATACTGACTTTAAAATATGTGGGCAATTGTTTCTTTAGTTCCAGTTCGTAGTGACTGGTATTGGATGATTACTGAGGAAAGTGGTAATACAATGTTAATTTTCTGTTATTGCTCATGTACATGTTTTTAAAAGTCTTATGTTGAACAATATAATTTTGAAATTTCTTGTGCCTCTAGACCTCATGCCAATCATCAATTGCTTTATGAAATCTACAGTTTACTGTGTCGTTGCGAAAGAAGCTGTAAGCAAGCACATATCAATCGCATTTTTAGAACGAATGAAAGCAGACTTTAAAAAGAGATATGGAGGAGGTAAAGCAGATATAGCTGTCGCAAAAAGTCTTAACAAGGAATTCAGGTATGTGTGCTTCTCCTTTTGATAGACGCTTTGGATGTGCAAATTTTCCCTTTTGTTTGTTTGTCACCGAGTCTCAAACTAAGCAGGTTTTTAAAATTGCAGACCAATAATGAAAGAGCACATGAAGTATATAATTGGTTATGCTGAAGAGATAGAGAAGTAATTGAAAGTGAAGGCACAAGTTTCAGAAGTCATTGATTTTTGACTGGTGAAGTCGCCACTAGGAATTTGTGTTTTGCGCTTTGTTGTTGGTTTATTTGACATGGATTGGCTGGTAAACCATATTAGACACGGGCAATTTCCTCTTAACTTTATTAACAGAGTTTTTTAAATAATAAAAAGAATAAAAAGGGAAGTCATCTTGTAGTGGAAGCTGATGAGTTTATTGAATTCACTAGAAGTTTGGAATGTCGTTTATGCTTTTGGTGTAATGTACATTTTCGTACTCATTTTTCTCATTAGTTGTTGTTTGCTCTTGTTGTTCGTTTTCCATATGCAACATTACCTTCCTTTGATGTATTCTATTCATTGTCGTTCACTTACTGATGTTGTTTTCTCCTTGTTTCTCTTGCTATCTTACTAATTTTGAATGGGTCGTCGACCAACAGGCAGTAAAGAGGTATTCAACTAAGCACATTCTTCTCTTTGAAGTGTCATTAAACGCACTTTTGGTGTTTACAAAAAATATGTGGGCAATTTTGAGAGACATGCCTAATTATTCATTTAAAAAGCAAGTAAAAATAGTTATTGCAATAATGGCGCTTCATAACTATATTAGGATGCATGATAAGCTCAAGAAGTCGAGGATAATCTAGATGTTTTCGCTTATGAAGAGCATCAACTGGAGGACAATGTAGAAGAAGATGAAGCTTCACTATCATAAGAAATGGTTGAAGTACGAGATCAAATTGCGGCAAGTTTAATGAACACGGCTTAATTCTTTTGATCGCCTTGTCAGTTTTTTGAACATGAAATGTACTTTTTTGTTCAACAAATTGATTACTCACTAATGCTCCTTTTAGTTGTAACTATATTGTGAATGAAGAAATGAAAAAAAAAGAATTAATTATCATAAATTTATTGTTAAAAAACTCAAAATCATAGCATTATGTTTTTTTTTAAGTTAAATAAATATTTTTAAATACCAAAACAATTAATATATTTAAGTTTCATACCATGTCTATTTTAGTCATTTTATATATCTACAGCAATTCAACATCAAAATTTACCAAACGCTATTATACTGATTTTAGAATCAGCACAGCTACTATAATTACAATTTACCAAATGCTCAATTGCTTTTTTCTTAAGCAGAGCTAAAAGTAATTTTTTTTTAAATCCACAGCAATACCAAACCCACCCATAATATGGATGCAACCAATAATTGTCATAAGTTTGAATATCACTCAACATAAGGAATTAGGCCATTAAACATAAATAAATCATCATAGCCACAGTGAACATGTACAAAAAATAGCAGTTATAAACGAACTATCACATAGCAGTACTTTCACTAAAATCAAACACGGGAGGAGATCAATAGGAGAGCCAAATTGCACAAGAATTCATGACTGAGAATGTAATGGCTTTGACAACAATTTTGAATTAAAAAAAGTGAACAAAAAAAAAAAAAAACAAACTTTGAAGTAAGAGTCGTACTTGGGTTAAGCTTACAGTTTTGTGTGGGATTACTGCCATTATGCTGTATCAAAAACTTTTTTACCATACAAGATATATGGGATTTGTATGTTACGTTTAAGAGCTAAATAAATTTATGGTTATAAAGCTTAATATCACATAGCTTTATGTTCTCTTCTTCTACAAATATCAAATTACAATATATTGTTTTCCTATTTCTTCATTTATGCTTACTGTAAAAGTAGCTTAAAATGAACACTAAAAACAACCAAGCGAATCAACAAACCAAAAGAAAAACTAGAGGTACATTGTACTCACTTGCAAATGAAGTTGCAGGAGGCATATTGGCTAGTAATCGGATGCTCGAAAAAACTTCCCAAGTGATGGAATATGTTTTCATGAGTTCAGGAAACGAACAATAAGCTCATCAAGAATTTTATCAAGTATCGTTTTACAGTAACTGATTTTAGATCTCCATGATTATTTTATGCAAACTAACGAGAATTTGTAGAGCAAAAGATACATTATTGACTATGGATGTTAAATCACACAATATCACAACACATACGAAATTAATCAAAGGAGTTAGTTCTATACTTACCGAATATGAGCCCACGGATGAGGAAATTTGATCCCATTCGAGATTTCCAAAACGTGAGGAAGGGTTAGGGTGTTTGAGGTACCGGCGACGACAACGGCAAGGGAAGGATGTTTGACGTCGCAATTGGAGAGCAGTACGCTGTGAGCTCTTGCTTCTACATTGGATAATGATGTTAACCCACCGAGGTCGCCGAACTGATGGGTTTCCTATAAATTTCCCCGTTTTGAACGGGAAACAAAAAGGATGCAAATGAAGGTGCAATATTTGGGGGCTAGGGTTTCTAATTGCAGGTGTGGGGGAAAATAGATCTGCAATTGGGTTTGGGCAGGGGAGGGAGGGATATAACGTTGAAGTAGCAAACGGGCATGGAGAAATTTTTTGAGATCTGCAGCCTGGAAATCTCGAGCAGAGGAGAAGCACATGAACGGTAGGGTGTGGAAAGAGAAGACTTCAGAGCTTCGGCAGGGAATCTCTCAGGAATCACACTGTAAAAGTTCAGAAGAGTAACTCGAGTAGGTGGGAGACCATTAACTCGAGAATGGGTGGGAAACTTGAGTTCATTTTTGAGTTTGGTCTCGAGTAAGCATACGACGAACATTAACTTGGGCCAAGTTTCTTCACTCGAGTAGGCTTTCTCGAGTAAACATAAGCAACCAAACAGCCCCTAATCTATCTCATTAAAAAGATTACCCAAAAAAAAAAAAAAACTATCTCATTAAAAAAAAGTTATTAATAATGTAATAACCAGTAAAATTCAGAAATTTGACTACTTGTCAAGTTCAAATTAAATTTATTGCTTTACCTATGGTGATTATCATTTCATCACTTTTTAATTTCGATTAGAATCTTAAAGCAGCTTATTTCCGAAAAAAAAAAATCCTAAAACAGCTTAAGCGCAGACATTTTCCAAGTATTCATCAGTGCAGACTTGCTTACCATATGGGCATTAGATTACAGTCGTTCTTATTTAAAAAAACTAAATAAATAAACAGCTAAATATATAAAAAATTAGCAAACATAGGTGGAATGCGTCCAATGATATTTCTACTTTAGGAACAAAAACAAAAACAATGTAAAAGGAACAGCCTTTGCCATCACCACTCTCTCGGTCCCCTACTCATGTAACATTATATCTTTGAGATACAATAGTTCTCATTACATTGAAAAAAAGAGAGAAGAAAAACAAGGGAAAAAGGGAAAACAAAAGGGAAGACAAGGATGGTCTGGAAGAGATTGTAAGAAGCAAAATGAGCCTCCAAGTTTTTGTTTTTGATTTTGTATTTAATATAAGAGAAGATAAAGAGCATCAACATCATTCATGAAAGCACTTTTAGCTAGGCTCTGGTGGCATTGTCTTCAGGCTTCGCATCCACTCGCAGAAACTAGGATCATCGAACTGTATAAAACTACTTTTCAGCTTCGTCCGCTGCTCTGTTGTCAGTGAGCGTAGCTGTGGGAATCTTGCCTCCTGCAATATGCGTAAACATCGGTCAGTTATGGCCTGTCTGATTGGTCTTTGAGCAAAACACAACACTCAACATGGCAGGTGGATACTTCACTTCTCACCAAACACAAATACAATACCACCCTACTCTCAACTCTCTCACCTGCTCATATGGAGGATCCCTGTGTGCTGGAATGAGCCGGGAAACAAAGTATCTCGCTTGAGAGCTCCCTTCCTGCATTGTTTGTCAAAAGAATCATCATCATCTTTATTTCCGCACAAAACATTAACAATAATTGACTATCACACAAATTTTCAGATGGAAAAACCTTGAATGCAAGTATGCGAGGGGCGGGGAATCGTGATTCTGTCAGCTCTTCAGCTAATGTCCTGCAAGCTGCCAGGACAGCTGCACTTCTTCCTTCGTCAGCCGCAAGCTCGGCACCCTGAATCCACCATTTTAAAACATACATAAATAAACGAAGACAAAACAAAAAGCTTGGAAGGAATTATGAAAATAAGAAAAAGAAGAAACTAAATGGTAAAGCATCCGCTTTCCTAGTTGCTCTTATTTTGCCATGTGGCTAAAGTTCATCTTACACTCGAATGAACCCTGAACCAATAAATTTCCCATGCAAGTAATCACAAGTAAATTATAGATTCTGCGTTCAATTTCATGATAGGGAGTTGGAGCAAGAAATTGAGTTGGAGCAAAAATTGCCTCCTGTCCCCTTACTCAAAAACATAAAAGACAAGCAAGATAAATGAGATGCTATGCAAAAACAGCAAGAAGATGAGAAAAGGTGCATACCAACCAAATGAAGACGTCTGTACCATGATCAAGAACTACAGCTGCATCAGACTGCATTGCAAGGTCGTAAGCTGGCAGTTCCTCAAAAGTTCCTCCTTCCCGATGCATTAGACAACGAGGTGCAACCATGCGAAGTGAGAGATCAAACGACGCATTCAAAAACAAGTTCCGTAGAACAGACCTCTCATCCTCATGTCCAACAATACTTCCCAAGAGAGGGCCCCTTCTAAGATGGAATAAGAGCTCTGGTAATGATGAGATCTCATTAGGGAACCGATACAGCTTCGTTTTGGGTACTTGAGTCCCATACTTCACGGCAATGTCTTTAATTCTTTCGTCTATTGTTGCTCGCATTTCCATTGCATCAGAATAGTTTTGTGCTCGCAGGAGGGTCCTCTTGGCAATAAGGACAGCCACCACTTCATCTTGAACATTCTCAAGATACGCCGAAACACTACTCACAGTTGGCAATCGGACAGTGATTACTCTTGATATATCAGCTTGATACACATTTGAAAACTGAATTGTAAACTGGAAAAATACAAAATCACTCTTAATATCTCCTTTAGTTTCCATGGAGAGCGAAAAGCTCTGTGTTTCTTCAACACTAAGCATTTGGATGTAAAGAGAAGTGTCATTTTTGAAGGTTTCATGAGTGTCGACGTGTGCCTCTTCACCAGGACCTACAACCTGAGTTATGAGAATATCATCCGAACAGCGGATCTCCAGCAAACCATGAGAACCCGCAGCCCTGGTAGATGCTCTTTGCAAATTGACACCAAAGGCCTCTCCAAAGTCGTCATGAAGAACCAAAACACCACCAGATGCTTTTGCCAGCGGTTGCAGAACAGGAACTCTTACGGGGCACGTACCAGCACATAGAATGTCAACAACTGTACTGTGTCTATGAGCCTCACGACCTAAATTTTCCATCCATTTCAATGCCGACTTTTCCATATGAGGATAATTGGGGTGACTAAAGGAATGAGGTACAGATCCAGGGCCATAAGTATTAGGTCCACCAGCACATACAATAATCCTGCTATTACCACCAGACCTTTTAATTACTCCCCGAGAAATTTCTGCAGACGGCCCTTGAATTATAGCAAGAGCGACCTCAACTGCTGTCCCGAGGCACCGATCTCTGGAAGCTTCACGAATGTTCAATTTATAAGGCCTCAGTGATGAGAATATAGCATGTGCTACAGGCAGTGAGGCATGCATCGGTGACAAATAAATGCCAGTTCCATAAATCAAAGCCTTCAAGGACTCCTGAGTTGGTGATTTCTCACCAGGAAGAACATCAGCAGACGCAACTGATTCCTCTGAAAAGTCATAAACCGAAACTGTTCGACCATACAAGATGATCCCAATTCTGGTCGTTGGAGGTAGTGAATCAACAAATGCATGCAAGGAACTCTGTAGATGTTGAAGGTGTGGTTCATCTAAGCATTCATCTATGACGAGAACAATAGGTGCAGATGATCTTGAATCAGAAACAGGAACAAACCCAGGTCTCTTGTTCCCAGTTTGAACATAATCAACTGAAGGAGATGCCAGTTCCGGAAAATTACGAAGATCTTCCTTGCTGGGAGCAATATATTCACCTTCACTTCCATTCATTATCCCGCAAATTACGCACTGCCACTGGCCTGAACCAATTAATATATTGCAATAGACATTTGCGTAAGCTCCACAATTTTGGCATCGATGTGGATCGCGTTGTATTATTTGGGGACCTGGCGAAATCTCCCTACCCGGAGAAACCAACGCCCCAAAACCCAAACTTGGAACATTTGCTTGTTTTTTCTGCTTCAAAACCTAAACAACAAAGAAGAGGGACAAGTGCTCAAAAAAATTATAATCAAATATGAGAAAGTATTGTCTAATGTGTGTCACTCCAAATATAGATCTCTGCCAGAGTCGAGTTAGATTACACACTCAGACTTAACAAACAAGTATATAACCTAATTATGTATATGCACATGCATATACACGCTTGTTTCTGAATACTAATTATGAGAAAAAAAAAAAGCTATTAATTAAATTAAAGAAATAACAGCATATAATAATTGTGCAACACACGTATGTTATAAATGTGCAATACAAGTAAATTAAGCCAAAAGATGTACTGCTTTGATTTTAAACAAAATAAAACAGGGAAATACCTTATGAGCAGAGAATAAGACATATGGTGATTCCACGACAGGAACTGAATCCTCTCTAGCATCCGAGACTTGGTGCTGAAAATCGACCGCCCCATTCGGGAAATGGGGAGGAGAAGATAAGGGGATAGATGATGAGCCGGAAGAGAAAGCAAGCGGCTGAGGAGTCGCCGGCGACGCGCGAAAAGGCACAGCAGCCGGCCGGACAGGTGAAGTGAAAACAGGAGGGCCAGGGGGAGTGCTCAAGTGAGTGATTGGGCTGCCAGTTTTGACTCCATTGGAAGGGGACGACGCTGCTACATTTGGTGATCTAATTGCAGGCGAAAGAGCTTGATCTTGTTGAAAAATTGGAGGAGGAAACTTTGGTCCGCCAGGTGAAATTGAAGGGCGAGGAATGGGGCTTTTCTCAGGTTGAGAACTCGGTTGTGGATTAGCCATTGAATTCGAAATGAAACAAGAATCGGTCAAGAACCCAGAACCAAAGGAAAGGATCAAACTTTACGGAAAACAGAACCACCCCAGTTCTAGAAAGGGTAATTTAGTTAGGAAATAATTCAGTGATTGATTCGCAGAACTCGAAAGAACAGAACAGTGCATAAATAACGCTACAGGGATCTTATTCCAGCCAGCCCTGAGGTTTTGAAGAAAAATTGAACTAATTGCAGGACTTAAACAAACTAAACCTCTCAAAACCCTGAATGGGAACGGAATTTGACAGAAAGAAATTCAGAACTCGAAAAACCCTAAGAAGAGGCAAAAAGATTGAACCTTTCTGAATCGAATTCAGATTCAGCGGAAGCGAAAGATGAAATTGGGCAATAAGAGAAAATTCAATCTCTCTCTCTCTCTCTCTTTCTCTCTCTCTCTGGGGATTCACAATTGAAGCCGATCAGATTTCCCCTCTTCCATATAGAAAGAAAGAAATCTGCATTGCATTATTAATTTGTAAGAAGCGAAATCACATAATTCGCATCAATTAGGCGTTTTATAATAAAGAAAAGGATCCAATCCAAGGTTATTTTACGCGATTACAATGGAAATTCAATTTAGTTGTTTTAAATTGACGATTGAAAAAAGACATATGGAGAATTCTCTGTACCTGATGGGATGGGAGGCGAGGATTTTCCGAAGCGGAGCTACGAGAACCAAATTAAACTCCGACATAAAAGATTAAAACAAATAAAATCAAATCAAAGACCCATTAAAATCATGGTTTTGACTAGAGTTTGCCTTCTTGATTCAGTACTTCAACGAGCTTTTTTGGTTTCCATTTTTCTTACATTCTTTTTTTTTTATTTTTTATTTTTATTTCCATTATTCGGAATTACAATTAAATAAATATTTATTCTCTCTCTCCCGTGAGATGAGAGAGAGAAAGAAAAACTTAGGTCTCGATTTGAGTTTTTAATTTTAATTTTGTTATAGTTAAAAGTTCTCATAAAAATTATATTTAATTTTTTTAATTATAATTAAAATTTTTCACGTAAAATCATATCTTAATTTAAATTGAAAACTCGAATTAACGAACTGAACGAAGCCTCGTGCCATTAAAAAAACAAACAATTATATGAGCTTCGAACAAGAAAAAAACAAAAGAGATTTTATGATACGCATAGTGTACTGATAAGTTGAGTTTTTTAACAATTAAATTAACGTACTTTTTAACTTTTACGTAATTATATATATATTTAACGGATATAAAACTTGACCTACTGATATATTCACCTATCGATTTAAAAAAACAAAAAAGGACACTATCAATCCTACTGTCTACAGTCGGACTGCAACAACATAAAAACAGACAATTACGAAATGAAAAACGACCCAAAGTTTGAAAACAGCAACCTATTGAAAGACGACATCGTGTTAAAGAACGTAAACTTTGTACAGTAAACCAACGTGATAAACGACAATGAGACAAAATCAACTGTAATTTTTAAAACAACTTTGATGAGGAAAATGACATTAATTTGAACGACAATAAATCACATTGAACAACGACAATAATATATAAACGACAGTAACATGAAGAAAGCTAAGTCGACACTGAAATTCGAAAGGACATAAGTTGAGAGCCACACCAACTGACAATAGCCTGAAAACGACACCAATGTGGAAACGACCATAACTTTTGAATAACTAAAACAAGAAATGACGATGAAAGTAATACTACGGCTTAGTTTGGTATTGCTGCGGATTTTAAAAAAATTGCTTTTAGCTGTGCTGAAGGAAGAAGCTGCTGTTACAAGAAGCATCTGAGTATTTGGTAAATTGTAATTATAGTAGCTGTACTGGTTCTAAAATCAGTGTAATAGCGTTTGGTAAATTTTGATGTTGAATTGCTGTGGGTATGTAAAATGACCAAAATAGACATGGTATGAAAGTTAAATATATATAATTATTTTTTATATTTAGAAATATTTATTTAACTTAAAAAAAAACATAATGCTATGATTTTGTTTTTTTTAACAATAAATTTATGAAAATTAATTAATTTTTTTTTTTTCATTTCTTCATTCACAATATAGTTACAACTAAAAGGAGAACCTTGTAGAAGATCATAAAAGTAGTTTACCTTGTAGAAGAGGAAAGCAAGATCACCAAAAAAATAGTTAGTAATCAATTTGTTGAACAAAAAATTACATTCCATGTTCAAAATATATAGACCCAGAAACAATAACGAAAACAACTTAACTGCAGTAAGTATCAATAAACAACACACAACTCATTAAACGACATTGTTTAGATCTGTCAAAATATATAAAGGACAATTAGAACAACAAAAGACATAATTCTAGGAAACACTATCGACATAAATACCACTATGAACCAAAATGCACATCATTCATTAGAAGAGATGACAATAATATAAGGAAACGACATTGTCTATTAAACAAATGCAAACTTGAACAGGATAATCAAAGGAAAAATTAACGAGAAAAAAAAAACTAATAAACGACATTATAATCCACACAGGATAGTAATAATATAGTAATATAAAAGTATATTACAAAAAGAAAAAAATATACGATTCCTAAATCATTATAAATTGTTTCGTTATAAAAAAGTATACAAATTGATTACTCACTACAAGGAGTATTAGTGAGTAATCAATTTGTTGAACAAAAAAGTACATTCCATGTTCAAAAACTAATAGAGCCATTAAAAAAATTAAGTCGTGTTCATTAAACTTGTCGCAATTTGATCTCGTACTTCAACCATTTCTTGTGATAGTGAAGCTTCATCTTCTTTTACATTGTCCTCCAGTTGATGCTCTTCATAAGCGAAAACATCTAGATTATCCTCGACTTCTTGAAAATGCCGATCACGCTGATCATGCATCCTAATATAGTTATGAAGTGCCATTGTTGCAATAACTATTTTTACTTGCTTCTTAAATGAATAATTAGGCATGTCTTTTAAAATTTTCCATTTTTTCTTCCAAACACCAAAAGTGCGTTCAATGACACTTCGAAGAGAAGAATGTGCTTGGTTGAATACCTCTTTACTGCCCATTGGTCGACGACCCATTCAAAATTGTGGTAAATAGTATCGTTCTCCTTTATAAGGTCCAAGAAATCCTTTCAATTGTGGATAACCCGCATCAACCAAATAATATTTATCTATTAAAATAAAAACACAAGAATTAGTAAAATGTAAAACATATATAATATAAAATATAGACAATGTTTTAACCTTCAGGTGGTTTTGGAAATTTCAAATGTCGGTTACGTAGTGCTGATAAGAATATTCTTGAATCATAGGAACTACCTTCCCAACCTGCATATGCATATATAAATTTCATACTGAAATCACAAGCAGCCATCACATTTTGGGTTGGCAGACGCTTTCTTCCGATAAATGGCACCTGATCTTCTGGTGGTATTGTAGCTGGAACATGTACGCCATCTATTGCACCAATACAATTCTAAAAAGAAGAATTTTTAATGTATAAATAAACATAATTTTAATAGGGAATGAAGCATATAAAAAGTATGCTTTTAGTAGGGAATGAAGCATATTAAAAGTATGATTTTACCTTAAAATGTGGCATATATCTACGATCCGTCAGTATCTCTATTGGTATGTCATTAAACTCTAGATCTGGAGGCTGTATAATATCGATGCTCATACGACATACAATTTCTAAAACATAATTAAAATATCTACTCACAGTCTCACCAGAGCGTTGAAATCGCTCTTGTGCTGAACGATTTCCCGCACCCTGACCTAAAATGAATAAAAACATTCCAAGTATTTCAGTCACACACATATTCCTTGATCCCTGTAATCCATACTTACTCTGTAGATCATTACATAGCTTTAAAAACATGTTCTTATCCATTCTAAACATCCTATAACTTCTAATTTCATGCCCTCTTAATAATTCCGTCACCCACATGTTTCCCGTTTGTGAAGAGTTCATACACGGATTCTTATGAACATACGTGTTGTAATTGTTGGTCTCCGGATCGAATCCGGATGCGGAAGCGGTGCGGGGAAGAGGCGGATCGTGTATAACAAAAATTTTCATAAAACTTTTGAGATACTCTATAGATTATATTAATTTATACACGAATAAATTAATCTCATTAACTTATATATATCAAGAACTCAATCAGGAAAAATACCTGGAAGCCGACTCGGATGATAACTTGAGTTCTTTGACCACGAGCAGTCCTTGCTCCAATCTTTATGTTTAGAAAACTAATGTCTTCCACGTCAATTCCTAGAATCCACGAAGACGTGTGTGTGGGCACACATGAGACAAAACGGGTTACAATAAACACTCGAATTTCCACAAACACCATCGCATGCACGATTTTTCCTTCTTCTCTCTCTTGAGAATTTCGGCCAGCCTTAACTCTTAGGGCTGAAAAATTGTTTCCAAAATTTCTATAGAGAAATTTCGGCTACCTCTAAAATTAGGGCAAAAAACCATTGCGAAAATTGTCTCAAAAATAGTATTTATAGAGTAGAAGTCAAACTTCTAGAAGGAATCCAATCTCTA
>NW_010358720.1:218761-219511 GCF_000414095.1 Morus notabilis | reverse complement strand
TTTTGATCAAATCCATAAGACTTAATAGCCTTATCAAACCGGATGTTCCATGATCTAGAAGCTTGCTTCAATCCATAAATGGATCTCTACAGCTTGCAGACTTTCTGCTCTTAGGCCTTTCTCTATGTAACTTTCTGGCTGATCGATATAGATGGTTTCCTCAAGATAGCCATTCAGAAAAAAAAGCTGTCTTGACATCCATCTGCCATATCTCATATTCAAAATATGCTGTTATGGTGAAGAGTATCCGGATGAACTTAAGCATGGCTACCGGTGAGAGAGTTTCCTCACAGTCAACTCCATCTCTTTGGGTGTAACCCTAAACACTAGCCTTGCTTTATAAGTCTCTACTTTTTCATCCGCTCCTATCTTTCTCTTGAAGATCCACTTGCATCCAATGGGTCTTACCTTTTCAGGTAGATCTACAAGTTGCCAGACTGAGTTAGAGTACATGGACTCTATCTCGAGTTTCATAGCTACTTGTCACTTTTCCTTATCAAAATCATCCATCGTAGCTTTAAAGGTCAACGGATTCTTCTTACCGTCATCAACAATGACGATCTGTGCTTCCCCAGTATACCGGTCAAGTAACATGCTTACCCTCCCACTACGACGAGGTGCCACAGAAGTTTGATTAGGAATCGTGGTCATTCTTAGCATTCCAACAACTCTTGTCGGTTGTGGTCCAATCTTATTGGAAAGTAACTTTTCCAGAACTTCTTTGCTTCTGGGCTTGATAACTATCATATA
>NW_010358720.1:218158-218587 GCF_000414095.1 Morus notabilis | reverse complement strand
GCTTCAAAACTGGCTTTCGACCATTCCACAACTCTAGGGGTGTCTTTGGTATAGACTTAGATGGTACTAGATTCAGAATATACATGGTGGTTCTTAGGGCATAATCCCAGAACGAAGTAGGAAGTGAAGAATAACTCAACATTGATCTTATCATGTCGAGCAAAGTCTGATTTCTCTTTTCGGCTACACTATTTTGTTGTGGTGTACTGGGTGTATTCAATTGGGATACCACACCTTCTTCAATCAAGAAATCCCGAAACTCTTGGTCCAGGTATTCACCCCCTCGATCTAATCAAAGTGTCTTGATTGGTTTACCAAACTGTTTTTCAACTTCTGCTCAGAATTCTCTAAACTTTCTAAAAGTTTCAGATTTCTGTTGCATTAGGTAAACATAACCATATCTTGAATAATCATCAATAAAAGTGATGA
>NW_010358720.1:216510-216938 GCF_000414095.1 Morus notabilis | reverse complement strand
ATGAATATCAAAACATGTGAATTTAGGCACAATTAAATGTGATGCATGATGCACACGAAAAATACATAGATCATGTTTTAATTTTAGGTGCCAACGATAATCCAATTCACCACAAATAAAGTGTACCTTTGGGTAGTCAAATTATTTACAAATTGAACCGAGACTCCTCTCAGTTAATAAACATACTCAAAATATCTCATATTTTCATATTTATTAACTACCATTATTTTTATCAAAATATAACTAACAAACTTTGATTATCTCTTCATGAGTGTAAACCACCGTTTCAGATCCCATAGACTTAACTCCGGATTGCTACCTTTGGGCAGTCAATTCAAAAATACATCCTGAAATCCTATCTCTAGGAAGCCAACCTTGTTATTGATCCGGCAAGGACACTCTCCTTTAGGAGGGCGATTCAATGTCGC
>NW_010358720.1:182894-213416 GCF_000414095.1 Morus notabilis | reverse complement strand
GATTCTCTAATGGACAGTGATTCATAAAACACATTCATGAATCGGAGCTCCTACTGGTCCAAGTACCGAATCAACCCTCAAGAGAATTATTTATCTACTTCTTTCTTAAGAAGGAATGGATTCCATCTCGTGTAATAACATTCCCGGCTACCTACTTCATCATGTCTCCAAAATACAAGGAATAGGATTCAGGATCTCAGAATCCGTACCGAGCAAATCAAAAGACACAAATCCATAAATAGGAGTCTGTTAAGAACTCAGGATTAAGATCATCCTATATATGACTGTCGATAGACTCAATTAGAATTTCTATACTTAACGGAATTATTAGAAATTCATATTGTGTCTGTGTCCTTATTCCACATAATCTCATTATGCAAAATACACTCATTCAATATCTCACCATATTAACAGTGCGGATAACACCGTTCCATTCTAAATGGGAATGACATGTATTAATAATGTTTTAATTAAAGATTCCAAACTCTAATTAAATTCATTATGAACATTGCTTTTTGATTATTATCCTTAAACATTATCCTCTCATATATAACACTTATATACAATGTTTTAAGATTACATAAATAATCATGGAATTTTTATTGATATTCATAAAATATTCATAAATATATGCACATAAAATAATGAATAAACTCTTTTATTAAATAAATAATAAATATCCTATTACATCTCATGCTTCTAGGACACCATTCCCAACAGTAATAATATTCAATGAGTCGAGCAATGGTACATATAAATTATAGATCAAACTCATCACCATTGTCAGTCATCTTTAGCAACAACAATAAACCTGTCATTCAAATTGGTGCAATTTGTAAACTCATCACCATTGTTAGCCATCTTTAGCAACAACAATAAACCTGTCATTCAAATTGCTTGCTACTCATGCAACGTGAACAAATAACAATGAAGGACATATTTTATTAACCTTGTAGCAACTCATGCAACGTGAACAAATAAAGAGGAAGCAACTCATGAAGCAAGACTACGAAATGTCATTGTCCAACAATGTCTTAAACATAAAGGAAGAAAACCACACTGAAAAAAAATAACAATGTCTCCAACATGAATACAAGAAAAAGACCAAACTGAAAGAGAATAACAATGTCTCAACCATCAATACAACAAGAAAACCACACTAAAAGAAAATGAGGAATGGAAATCTAAGTGGAGGATCCTAGCCCATGTTCAAACTTAAGCCAATTGAGCTTCACCTTAGGTTCCTTAAAAGCCATAAATGTGTCTCTCTTACACTTGTCTAACAACAAGTGAACCGAAAAGAAATACAACTCGCTTCCAGTTTGTAATCCTGGTAATGAATCTAGAACTTCAACAACTTTTGCCATGCTACAGTTTCCAGTGTCAGATTGCGAAATCGATGATCCAGTACTTCTACTCTCAACTATATCGACAAGGCGATCAATTTGTTGAGACAATTTAGCAGCCCCTCCAACCTTCACATTTCCTTTTCCTTTCTTGACTTTCATTTGTCTCTCATCTGTCTCAATTGGCCTCTTATTCGTACGGTCTTGTGCCAATTCACTTCGGATTGGTTCACCTGACTCACCACTACTCTCAAGTTGTTCAGGTAGACTAGATTTATCATTTCCACCTTTATCAAACTCACATGGCACCTGTCCAGAAGATGGTGTCCAAGAATACACTCCAGTGGCCACAGTATTCATGAACATCCTATTTAACTTTTCTTCTAACAGTGGTTCAATTCCCCGAGTGCGAAACCTCGCCGCGTTGGGATGAATCTGCAAGAGCATTTGAATAAATTAAACCTACCTAGTCCAATACTAGAATAAACAACGACAAACTCCATAATTCTGTATACCTACAATTTATTATGTCACCATTCCTCAGATGCATCAATAGTATTCTTCTTAATGTTCCAACCTAGACCAGTTTCTTTACTAATAAGTTCCTTCCAAAGCTTCCAATCATTCTTCAAAGCATCCCATTTATTCTTCAATTGTTGTCTTTTATATACTCGTTTGGTTGCTTCATTAAATTTGTGAGTTAAATTTTCCCATCCAACTTTATCCAAATGAGTTCCAGGACGGCGTCCAGCTTCCACCTCTATAATACACAAATCACAAAACAGATCCACAGTCTTGGGGTCCCATATTGCTTTACCTTGTGGTATACTACCCTCCATTTGAGAATTGATAACTGAAAGTCTGAAACAAAATGTGAGGCTTCATGCTTTTATTTACAAAAACAATAATAAGGGTAATACTAACCTTATTTCCAATTCGAACACTCACTCAATAACCAAGCTAATCATAGCTTCTACTCCTAGATACTTCACCTAAAAATTACTAATCAAGAATAGAATGCTAATTTGATTTACAACAATTGTGCCTAATGATCACTTTCTCTTAATTCTTATTCATGGAATGCATCCAGAAACACAACTTTGGGCCTAGAAACACGACTTGAGATTCTTCTTGGAAAGAGGAAGAAAATCAAAAGAACGGGAAAGAATCCAACCCAGAAAAACACAACAAGAAACGTTAAATTTTGGTCATTCTCTCCTAGTATTTTCTTTTTCATCATGGATTAATAATTGCAGCATATTATGTACTTAGAAAAAAAGTAGCATATTGAAACGGGAAAGGAAAGAGTAAATTAAGGGAATGGCAAAATGGATAAACATCAATAACTGAAAATCTTGAAAAATGACATGAATAATGAATACAATACATCAAAGGAGGGCAATGTCACATATGGAAAACGAATGACAAGAGCAAACAACAACAAATGAGAACAATTAGTACGAAATGTACATTACACCGAAAGCATAAACGATATTCCAGACTTCTACTCAATTCAAGTATATGCATCAGCCAAGCTTTATACAAAATACTTTAACTTAACATATGAGTGCTAAAACAATCAATTCCGGAGCACTTACAGAGGAACTTTCAACAATGTACAAGTACTTGTGCTAAAACAAGCATAAACTTAATTTTTTTTCCCGTTGTTGCTGATTCCGTTAGTGGCCCATTTCAATTTCTTGGTTAGGTGTTGAGGAACTTTCAACAATGTACAAAATTTATAGAAAATCATAACCCTAAACCCATTTCCGCACAAAAAATCAGAACCTAATCTAAAGTCACACTAAAAATCGAGATCTTACAGAGGCTTACCTCTTGATCTGGTGATGGGCAATCAGAGGAAGAGATGCGATACTGGCAAACCGACTTTTAACAATGCTCAATCGTTTTTCTTTGATGCAAAAAATCAAAACCCTAAAACCCAAAATACATGCGGAATAAAAATCAAAATGAAATCCAAATTTTCAAGCTAAAAATAATTTTGCACGGTAAGAGAGGCTTACCTCTTGATCTGATGACGAGAGACGGGCAGTCGGAGGAGGAGATGGGAGACCTGCAAATAGACAATCACGCATAGGAGAAACCAAACGAGCTCCGACAGGCCAACAGAGAGAGACCGGCGAACGGAGAGAGAGACCAAAATCTCAAACGGAGAAGAGGAGAGAGGATAGAACGCTCAAATTTTTTTTTGCAGAGGACGAGAGAGATACCAGAGAGGAGGAGAGTCGAGGAGTCGAGGAGATGAAAATGAAAATGTGTTTCTAAGGTGGTAAATTTTAGCTTTCATTGAGGGTAAAATTGGAAATAAAAAATTTCATTAAAACCTCAAAACAGATTCCCGCATAAGCTCAAATCAGAATCAGCCTTAAGGCTGATTCTGCTTTTAGCTTCAGACTGGAAGAAAATTATTCAATAATCTGTTTTACCAAACAACATTTTAGATTTTAGATGTGTGAATAAGTACTTTTAGACTCCTAGAATCAATACCAAACCCACCCTACGTCAACTTGAAAAATGACGTACAGCTGAAAATGATAATTATGGAAAAAGTTAATAAAATAAAAGGACAGTGAAAATGTAAATGTATAAGAACTAATTATAGAGATGCAACAATGGGCCGGGGCCCGTGGACCGGCCCAGGCCCATCCTGACACAATGATGGGTCGGGCCGACACGGCCCATGCCCGGGGCCCGCCCCAGCCCCACCCTGACACAATGATGGGTCGGGCCGACACGGCCCATCACTACTCAAGACACGGTCTAGCCCATATATATTGGCGGGCTGGGTCAACATATATCAGCCCATGAAAAATTATGAGCTAGGCCGGACTTGTAATGACCGAGAAAATCATAAACTTAAATAATGTAAATTTATTTATTTAAATCAAGAACTTTTCTCAGTAATATACTGTCATATTTTGTGACTGAAGGATTTACGAAATTAATATCAATATTCCTAACTTTTGTAGCGAGTTTTATGATTAGTTCATAATTTAAGAATAAGTAAAATCAGTTCATAAATTCTTACCACAATTAAGGCGAAAGAATTCTCCGTGCATATACAGTTTGAGAATCTTAATTACAGGAATCTCTTAGTGCAGTATAATGTTAGCAGCGTATAGAGAAACGCTCTGACATTTAAGGAGAAAAACCCTTAATTTCCAAATAGATGAAAGGAAATTAAATGGGTAGTGTATCAGTAAAGAAATTCATATGCAATATGAGTTCAGAAGTTGACAAAGTCAGGAACTGAAATTTCCTATCAACTAAGTAAATTCTCAAAAGTCAGTATGAAGTAATAAGAATAGCTATAAGAATAGATCATTAAAGGGTGATTACTAAGTGTTCACTAAACCTTGCTTATGTAAGCAAGATGACATTAAGTAAGCAATTCGAAATTTAAGTTAGGTAAGATACCGTTACTGACTTTCAGATTGTAATAAGCAAAGATGTGCAGAATGTTGTGTTAAACCCACAAGTGGGCCAACACATGAATCTTAAGGTTAAGAAGTGAAAAAGAATTGAAAAACATCAATTCTAGGGTTTTAGAAATAATCGGAACGAAAAGGGGGTCCGGAAGGCCGAATCGCGTAAGTTAAGGTTTCGACTGTTTTAGGTGGACCGAGTCAAAAAATTTTGACCAAGAGTTGACCAAAACGTCGCCCTCGAAAAGTTAGTTAAGAATGATCAAAGTTGACTAAGTTGGCCAACTGTTCGAAAACGCGGATAAAACGTGCACTGGACAGAAAATTAAGCTGAACCAAAATAGGATAATTATTAAATAATTAATGGTTAAGATTTAAAGTAACAAAAGATTGGATGCATGAGATTTTGACATGTGGACAAAACAAAGAAGGGCAGCCAGCCAACTCTTTGTGGAAGCAATAGATATTTGTGATTTTTTTTACAAAAAGGTGTTTGAAAAGGCAAATTTTGCAAAAATTGATCCTTGCTTTTTAGGAGTCGGTTCAAGAGTGAGACTAATGCATATATTGGTCATTCTTCACATGGAAAGAAACCAGAGAGTAGCCAAGAAGAATAGAGAGAGGGAAAAAAATTTTCCAACGTGAGAAAAGAGGGTTTTAGACTAAAATCGACGGAGTAACCGAGGCATCGCGTCACCGGAGCTTGACCTTCATTTCTTAAGGTGAGTTTTCAAGGTTTTTTTTCTTGTTTTCCCTTTTCCTTTGCTGTCGTGGATGTGTAAGGAAGTATGGGAAAAAACTTTCTAGAAATAGGGATTTGCTTGAAATAGTTCAAGAGCTTGGAATCTATTGATCTAAGGTTAGATTTTTGGTTATTGAACCTTGGTTTCTAGCAATTTTTAATATAGAGAATTTTATTAGAAACGTTGAGAAAACCCTAAAACCATGATTATGATTTATAGTGTATTTGAAAGAGGAAGGATATGGTTGGTGTTTGAATGTGAAAACAATGGATAAATCGAGCTAAAGTTAGCTCAGGAAATGTAGAAAAATAAGGCGAAACTCTGCCGAAATTTAGTTTGAGAGTTTGAAGTTAAACCTAGTTTTAGTTCTGGAATTTGAGGCTAAACTTGGTTATAGTTCTAAATAGAAGTTTTAAACCATTTTCTTAGAAAAAAACACTATATAACTGTTAAAACAGTTTTGGTGTTAAACAGAAGAGTTCATTAAGAACTTGAAGTATAATCTCAAGAAGATATTTTGAGTTTGAACCTTGTTTAATAAAAAATAAGGTTATGGGGATTTGATAAACCTAGTCTTTAAATTAACAAGGTTTCGTAATCCTTTAAGGTAGAAAAGAGAAAGAAAGCCATAAATAGAGAAGTTAGACTTTTTTTTTTTTTTACAAGCTTGCTAAAATAGAATAGCAAGTGATAGTTAATCTCACACTCTTAGTGGGTGTTTATTCTCAGATACAAGAAAAGAATAGAACATACTCTTTGACAAATAGAGGATTTCACTTCCTAAAAATAGGTAAGTAGGAATTTCGCCTATAATATAAATAGATTTTAAAATGAACAGTACATATGAATTATATATGTTTGAGTACATTTAATGTTATGTATGCTATACTATGTCATACTGCATACATTTAAGCAATGCACATGAATTATACGTGTTTGAGTACATTCCATGTTATAGTATGTTATGCTATGTCATATTGCATACACCTTAATAAGTCAAGAAGAACCTATAAGAATAAACTCAGTTGAGTGCCGTACCAACCTCTGAGAGGGAGGTAACTCAGGCTCCGCAAGGGAGAAGAAAAAAATAAATAATAATGTCCTCTAAAAGGGAGGCATTCAGTTCAGTTATAATCACGGTGTCGTTGGGGACCTTGCAAACCCTCACGTCCCGATGATTGCGCGCAAGTGGTACGAGCACTCGGGCCCATCAGTAAGTAAGAGAAGTTTAGACAGTAAAACTATGATAAAACATCATAAGTCAGCATAATCAGTTCATGCATATATAGTCATGTGAACTTTCAGTTATTTTGCGAGTAATAGTTCCTACACGCTAAGCGAAAGCTCATTTCAAAGTATTTATACTGTAAGTAAGCAATCTGCACATAATGCTTGATAAACTGATGGCGAGGTAGCGGACGAGCGGAGTGAAGGTCGGGGAATGGATACCGCACGCAGTTATTTCCGCAATAGTTTAGAGTTTTAAAAAAAAGATTTTGTTAAAGATGTCTATGAACTTATATTTTGGAAGCTTGTAGTAAAATTGTTAAGCTGTGTAAACTAGCAAGATTTTGAGAAGCAAAATATACCTATATGTAAATTTATGCTTTAGAAAAGGAATTGGTTTTGAAGCATAAACCCTTTGCTATGTTCAAAAGTAGAAACCATAATTTATGTCATTATAGTAATTTAAAAAGAATGATGTAGCATTCTATATAAAAAATGAATGAAATAGTTTTTTTTAAGAGAAAGAAACTTATGCCCAGAATGCTACAGCATTCGCATAACATTTTATTTCATAATGCTCTTAGGATGCTACAACATTCGTATAGCATTTTATTTAAGTTATAGAACAAAATTCTACAACATTTTACAGTAAGCAAAAGAAAAAAAAATTTGTCTCTCAAATTTAGGGAGTTTTAGAAATTATATGTTAAAGATAGTTATAGTGACGGCCAACTCAGTAGGGTCGTCACAGGGCTGGCCCGGCCCGTCTAGCTCCATGATGGGATAGCCCAGCCCGGCCTGTAATGGGACAGTCCAGCCCGGCCCATCTATGCCCATGATATCTTTATTTTTTTTCTTTTTTTAGTAATTTTGTAAACATCTTATGTATAATTATCCTGATTGTACTCTTTTTTCCTTACTATGGTTTTGTCCCACTGGGTTTTCCTTATAAAGTTGTTATTTAATGAGACAATCGTAAATAAAATATGTCTTTTCATATTTTCATTGACTATTCAAACTTTTATATTTGTTAACTTGTTTAAAAATTAAAAAATTAAAAATTAAAAAATTAAAAATTACATGTTTAAATAGGCTGATCCATCTAAACCTATGACATGCCAAAATGAGCTAGCTCATTCAAGGCCCATGACATGACTCACGTAAAATTAGCACGTAGTGTGAACTGGAACAAGATAATTATTATACGGACTGACCCGATCTGAGTCCACAAAATTTATGAGCTCGAGTCGTCCCGGCCCACGATGCATGAGCCTAAGGAGAACGGGCCATGCCGGCCGTTCTTGCATCTCTAACTAATGACAATAACCTGAACTCAAGTACAACACGATATTAAAAAAAGAAATGTATAAAGATGTGCACTTGGTAAATGAATAAACTTGTAAAATGAAAATATCCTTACAAACAACAATAGTATAAAAATTCATTAAAAACAAGTAAAACAAGGAAATACGAGAAGTTATCAAAAAAAATCCCCCTCTCTTTAATATTTTTTTTAATTTTAGGATCCGTTTAGTTCGCTGATTCGAGTTTTTAATTTGAGTTGAGATGTAATTTTATGTGAGAACTTTTTACTGTAATAAAAAAATTAAATATAACTATTTCTAAAAATTTTTTACTATAATAAAACTTAAATTATAAACTTAAATCGGTGATGAAATAAACGAGACCTTAGTCATGAGTTTACATATTATAGGATGGAAAAATAATTGAACTTTCCTGTCAGATAAAGAACAATTAAGAGGAACAAACAAAACGCAGCAATTTCCATGAAAAAGCCAAAAAAAAAAAAAAAAAAACTTTGTTAAAAAGACGATTTTCTATTTCATTTATTTATTTTCTATTTGTTAACGTATAATGCTTTTAGTTATATTTTAATTGAATTTATTTCCTAAAGAAAAACATAAAAGGTGCATCAAGTCCACTTATTTAATTAATTTATTAAAATTTTAATTTAAATTAAGATGTAATTTTATATGAAATTTTTTTATTAAAATAAAAGAATTAAATATAATTATTTTTTAAAATTTTTTATTATAATAAAATTTAAATTTAAATTTAAATTGAGAGAATAAACGGTGCTTTATTAATTAAAAGAAAAGGAAAGTTACGGGTGTTGGACCATATAACGTAACGACACATCATACTCGTTTCAGTTGCTAACTTGCAGCAGCAGCCGCCATAGCCATAGCCATAGCCATAGTTTTCATGGAGATGGACGAAGAGCGGACGCGCAGCCCCACCAACACCAACAACAAGAACAGGATCATCTCATGGCCCGAAATCCAACAAGAGTTCTCCCACCACCAACCCTCCATCGCCCGACTCAACAACGGCAGCTTCGGCTGCTGCCCATCCTCCGTCCTCGCCGCCCACCACTCCTTCCAACTCCGCTTCCTCCGCCACCCCGACGCCTTCCACCTCCACGTCCTCCCCTCCGCCCTCCTCCGCTCCCGCACCATCCTCGCCCGCCTCATCAACGCCGACCACGTCGACCAAATCTCCCTCATCGACAACGCCACCACCGCCGCCGCCCTCGTCCTCCAACACATCTCCCGCCTCCCTCGAAACGACGCCGCCTCCGCCTCCTTCGTCGTCGTCGTCCTCGACTGCGCCTTCCAGGCCGTCAAGAAGTCTCTCCACGCCTACGTCGCCCGCGCCGGCGGCTCCGTCGTCGAGATTCATTTGCCCTTCCCCGTCCGCTCCCACCGCCAAATCATCGCCGAGTTCAGAAAGGGATTGGAGAGAGCCAAATCCCTCAATGGCGGCAAAATTAGGTTAGCGATCATCGACCACATCACCTCCATGCCCTCCGTCCTCATCCCCGTCCGCGAATTGGTCGAGATTTGCAGAGAGGAAGGCGTGGAGCAGGTCTTCGTCGACGCGGCTCATGCCCTAGGCACGGTCCCCATCGACGTCAAGGAGATCGGAGCGGATTTCTACGTCAGTAATTTACACAAATGGTTCTTCTGCCCTCCCTCCGTCGCGGTATTGTATTGCCGGGAATCGAACAACAACGTCCCTATGCCGATTGAAAGCTCTCTCTTCCTCTGGACAGGGACGAGCAGGGACTACAGCGCGCAGCTCGTGGTTCCGGCGGTTATGGAGTTCGTGAACCGCTTCGAAGGTGGAATCGAAGGGATTATGAAGCGGAACCACGACAATGTGGTTGAAATGGGGAAGATGTTGGCCAACTCTTGGGGCACCATTCTCGGCTCGCCGCCTCACATGTGCGCCAGTATGATCATGGTCGGCTTGCCTTCTAGATTATGCATTACCACCGACGACCATGCTTCCAGGCAAGGACGACATACAAGATTCTTCATGAAATTTACTCTATTATATCTAAACTTTAAAGCAGTCCTGATATTCTTTTCTATGCTTGCTTCTAGGTTGAGGACGCATTTGCGGGAGTGTTTTGGTGTAGAAGTTCCCATATATTATGACCCTGCAACCGCAAGAGATGATGATGGTGAAAGCAGAGCAGCCAGGGATGAGGACGGTGGAGTGATAACCGCTTACGCCAGGATTTCTCACCAAATCTACAACACAGTTGATGACTACCACAAGTTCCGGGACGCCATTAATCAGCTCGTAAAAGATGGAAAATTTTGCAAAATGCTTTCGACCGAAGGAGCAAAGGTATGATTAGGAATTGCTTCTTAAACGAATTTGCGGATTGACGCAACTTTAATTTGCCACCCAGCTCTCAATTTGACCATGTAATTTGATTTGAGAGGCTAGACTCGGCTTGGCTTTAGGTAGGAAAGTTAGGAATACATTCAAACAAAATGTTGGAAAAGGTGAAGCTTTCTTTTTAAAGGGATATGATTGATTTTGTTTTAAAGATACGTAGGAAAATTTTTTGGAAGAAACTCGCTATAAGTACATCCTCTTTAAAAATAGCTTGGGTGGTGTGGATTAGATTTGTTGGTTGAAAGAAGTTTTCATTTTATTAACCCACTGCGGTGATATGCATAACATGGTCTCACTCCCACCAACTGCAAGCAATGGCTAAATCCTCTTTTGGGATGCAAAAGAAGCCAGCTTGTCATGTAATTTTAAGACAATGTTGCATAATGTTGGTATCAGCAGCCTTACAATTCAAGTTGGATGGCCCTGGATCCTCTGACTTACATATTTGTCTCATGCACTACTAGTCATGGCTCTTGTGTTGAGGTTTTGCCAGTTTCATGACGATCAAGTACTAGCATGTTTGGTCCTGTCAAAAAAATACACACACACACACACACACACACACACACTAGCATGTTTGGTAAAGGGTCCCAGTTCAAATGGTTCGAGTATTTTCTCACAAAAACTTGAAGTTTGATTTAGAACATCTGGTTTGAATCCGTGAACTAAACAATGTCCTTGGTTATTATTAACAAGTCATGTGCTTCTATGTATCCTGTAATCGAATAAATGGTCAAATGTCTGCCTTTTTAAGCTATCTGCGTGATGCAGAATTTAATATTGTTTACAAGTTTGTCAGCATGTAAACTCAGTTCACTTTTGTTGTTAGTATTTGAACTTCGTACTACAGCAACTGAGTGTGCAGAACTATATTATATTTGTATATTATAGCCATGTGGTGTTTTGTTGGTTGGCTTATCAAACAAACAAGCCCCATGTTCAGGTCCACTTTACATTGTTTTATATCCACTACTTCCTTCACTTTATCGCCATTATAGAAACAAAAAAGGCTGAATGTGAATATATAACGAATCCTTCAGCAAAATAAATAAATAAATAATGACAATATCGAAACAAGGAAGGTCAGTCGTCTATTGCGACTCGCGGGAGTTTCAAGTTTGTTTCCCGCTTTTGTTGGTGAAAAATGTGTAATGGAGATAAATCTTTCATTATTCAGGGACTCCCCCCCGAAAACTTTTTATTTTTCGGCCCCCCCCCCCCCCCCCCAATGGTATACGACTTGTTTAGAGTCTTTTATGCATGAATTTATCTAGTTGACAATTGTTTATGCTTACATCCTAAGCATTTTATTTGAAGCCTTAACCAATTGGACGTTCGGTAATATGTGCTAGGTTTTTAATTTTCTTTCCTTCTTCGTCCAAATACCTGAGTTTGATTGATCGTTTCATCCACTCGAAAAGACTCAAAACTGACTCCATAAAATGTACACACCTTTTTTTTTTTTTTTTTTTTTTCCCTTTGACTGGAAATTGGAATGGTTAATTATTTACATCTTGAATTCCGCTTTAACTGCTTTCCTCCCCTTAGCCCGGTTGTCTTTAAGCTACCTAAGTGTGATTTCAGAAATCCCAAAACATCCCCATACACCAAAAAATCAAGAGAGAAATCCCCCGCATCCTATTTTTATTCATTATTTTAAGATTGACCAACTTGTCAGTACAATAATTAACTTCCTTATATACATGCGAAAACCTAAAAATCATGTCCGATTCCACTCATTCCACATTTTTCAAGGCACATCCAAAGAACCGGATGCAAGAAGCAAAATCGCCATAGAAGAATCACTTTCAAGTCAAAACTTATGTCAACCATTCTCATCAAGAAAAATTGCATTGATGATAGCCCAAAGCTCCACTTCAAATGCAAAACACTCTCCAAGAAAAATATTAAAACAACCACACACAAAACCTCGAAAATTCGTGAAAATTCCCCCACAAGCAGCCACAACAAGAGCACCTGTCGCAAATCCATCTGTATTAACCTTTAGCCATCCAGGACTACGCAAAATCCAATAAACTGGACGAACTTTAGGGCACTTAGACATATTTAGTTTGACCTGCAACCTTCGAAGAACAATCTGATCCTCATAAGAGTTAAAAGAAACCCCCAAATTAAAATAACTAGAAGCCTTCAAAGAGCTAAAAATGAGAACCATTAGCAGAATGAAAGAAAGGTTTGTACTCCTCATGACGAGCTTTCTTCCTGAAATCCCAAATCACCCAGCAACAAGTAACACAAGCAAGCAACCGAAGATTCTTAATCTGAGGAGTCACTACAGTATTGAAGCAGAGGAACAACACAAGTGTAAGTAAGTAATAGTCAAGGGAGTCTCTTCAATGAAATCCACTGTCAAAGATTTCACGTTCTAAATTGTCTCCCACCAATCACTAGAAGCCACCCAATTTAATCAAGTTAATAGAGCTAACGAGTTAATACATTCAATTAATTCTATGATCCATCACACTGGAAAAATTTTTTTTTTTTTTTTTTTTTTTTTTTTCTACTATACCATCGGCTCTCTCCGTTCATCTTCGGCCATTTTCAATTCGGTGCGACTCTCGTAACTTTAACTCCGGTGATTGAAAATCTCACCATGTCAATTTTTTATCTCCATGTTCTGCCATTCTGGGATTCTTCAACAAATAAGCGACAATACCTGAAAAGGGGACAAACATTAAAACGACAATGAATTACAAAACGACAAAAAATAAAAAAACGACGGAGAAAATATTTTTCAAGTACAACAACCTGAAAACGACCAAAAGAATACAAACGACATTAACTTGAGAACGTTATACGACATTACTGTAAAGGGTACAAACATAAAAACGACATTGAAGTGTAAAAGATAGTAAATCTCAGAAAACGACAATTCAGCAAAATTTTGAAAACGACAAAACTATTAAAACAACACAGTGTAGTCTGAACTCTGAACTCTGAACTGACTGAAGTATTTAAGGGAAATCAACTAAAAAACGAAAATAACATGGAACACGACCGTGGAATACAAACGACATCAACGAGATAAACGACGAAGAAAACAAAGAAAACGACAGCGAAATGTGAAAAAGGCTAGGAACATAATAAGGAGTACAACTAAAAGTGCAGAGCAGAGAGCAGAAGATTGGGCAGCTAACGACGTTGAGGACTGCGAATTTCTAATTTCTAATTTCCAATTTTCCAAATCGAAAGAAAGATGGCTGAAGAATCGACGCGGCCCCCCGTCAGGCTTATGAATTTCGTGTCGGAGGAGCAGGTGAATCTCATCTTTAATTTATCCTTTAATTCTCTAATTCAATTATTCATTCGTATGTTTCTTTCTTTCTATCTTATTCTTGAAGATGAAAACCCTAGAATTACAATTTTTTTGGTGTTTGGAAACAGTTAGATGAAGCAAAGAGAAGGAGAGGCGAACGCGTCGAAGATGGCACTGCCCAAAGGGATAGACCCCTTTACGAGGTCTTCTATTGTATTCTCTCTATTATTACTATCCATTCCTATCTTCTTAATCTCATAAAAACTTAATGTAAATAAATACTGCAGATTTTAAAGGAAAATAAAGACAAGAAGGACGCTGAATTCAACGAACGCTTCAAGCACAGTCAGTTCTTTTTCTTTTTTCCTTTCCTTTCCTTTTTTTTTTTCTGTTGATTTAGGATAATCAAGTTTCAGACTTTTGTTGGAAAGTAGCATAAGAATGTCAGTTTGGGTAAAATATTCATCACTCTTTTTTTTTTTTTTTTTTTTTCCGCAGGGCCTCCTAAAGCTTTGGATGACGACGAGACTGAGTTTCTTGACAAATTAGAACTTGTAAGAGAACAACTAAGATTATTGTATTTTCAGATTGTTATTAATATTACTAAGGAGAATCAATTAGAGTTGGTATGATAGATTATTAGCCCAAATTTCTGCTATTACTCGGCAACAATGAGTATCTCTTTGTGTTTATGGAAGTGTTGTTTAGATAATGCCCTGCCCTCGTTGTCTGTAAAAACTAAAACCGATGTAAGTTACATCGGTAAAAATGTCAATCTTCCACAGAAAGAACCTATATAGGTACAGTAATCACTAAGGTGGTTTTTGATATGCAATGCAGACAACGTGAGAAAGGTTGAGGTGATTGTAACTGTATGACACTTTACATTCTCCTTCTAATATGCATTACTGATTCTTTTGTTTGATTTCGTTCTTACTTCTGCTATGCCTTCATGTGTTGTGTTTCAGTCAAGGAGGGAATATGAGCAACAAGTGGCCGATGAGGAAGCCCAACAGCTTCGGAGTTTCCAAGTATATTCCTACTTATGATGATATTATCTTCTTCTTTATGTATATACATATATATATATGTATATGTATATGTATCACAATTCCTAGTCATCTAAATACAATATAATAAAGGCTATGATTTCTGCATATTGGTGCTAGCTTATGCTCTAAATGCACAATGTTGACTGTAATGACTGGCATTTAGAATCTTTGAGGAGGTTAGGGATGTTGGATTCACTTGACGGTGAACAATGCTTAAAAATATGTTGTTTGCATCCATGTTTATGCTTATTATGTATGCTTTAGGGATGTAATAAACTTCTGCGGAGTGCAGCCTAAATGTGCTGATCATTATGTTGCCCTTTTTTTTTACATAGTTATTGCCAAGCATCTTATCTTCCAAACACAGTATCCTTTGGCAGTCCCCCCTTAAAGGAATCAATGTGGTGTGTGAATCATTTCACCTTATATCATGTCAAGTCATTAATGTTTTGCTTTCCGGTTCAGGCAGCAGTAGCAGTACAGTCTATGATTGTACACGAGCTTAAGGAAACGCCTCCTGTTCCCGTAGTCCAGGTTGGTTTCTTATTTGTTTTGTTTATGTTCCGTTTGAATTTTCTCTAGGTGATTTTGCATTTACAACCCTGCAGAAACATCAAAGGTTGGTAATAGTTCATGAATGAAACAGGCTTTTAGTTGAGGGATTTATAGTTGTAGTGACCTTAACGCCTATTCAGGTAGTCTTTCCTAATGGAATGTGTGAAAAGAATGCCAGTCTCTTCTTGTTAGGCTCTTTGTGATAGGTGGGAGCTTTGGTCTTTAAATGCAACCTGTGCGTGAGGGAGAAAGAGGGAGAGTTCTGTTCTCGTCTTGTTTCTGGTGTTCGTCATTTGTAGGTGGTGGCAGCTAAATGCAATCTGTTTCTGCCTGCAGGAACAGAAGGCAGCTGGAAAGAAGAATCTTCCTGCTCGTCCCATAGGTATGATCATAAAAGTCAAGCCACAAGCAAAAAAAGCCAGGTTGGATCAGGGAGGTGTTGAAGATTCCTCAAAAACAAAGAAAACTGTCGATATCAATACAGAAGAAACTTCTCATACCGGTAGATCTAGTGATGTTGTTAAGACTGGTCTGGTTTCTTATAGTGATGGAAGTGATGAAGATGATTAGATAGTTTTGTAATTGGTATCTTTAAGGAAACATTATCGGTTTTTTGAATGACTATGTTTCTTTTTTTTATTGATATCAGGCTTTCTAAATAGACAGGGAAAAGCGGGAAAGTTTATGGGCCCGTTTAGTTCGTTGATTCAAGTTGATATGTGATTTTATGTGAGAGCTTTTTATTATAGTGAAAAAGTTAGATGTGACTGTTTTTGAAAGTTTTTTACTGTAGTAAAACTTGAATTCTAAATTCGAATCGGTGAAATGAACGAGACCTACAAGTATTCATGTCAAGATAGAAATATGCATTGAGAGAACATGTTAAGTAAAAAGTAAAATGTTAGCCTTCATAGTTCATACTGAATGAGCTTATTTTAGGACATGGCTTGTGACAAGGAGAATAACTGCGTCCTTGCAAGCTTAGTTAGCCATCTGTTCTTGATAGGACTTGAGAGACCACACAAGTGCTTGTTCATTTGCATCAAAATTCAAAAAAAATTTGAACTTAAGTTACAATTTTATTTAAGTTTATGTTCTTTTATAAAATTTAAGTTTAAACTTGAGTTTAAACTTGAGTTTTAACTTGAGTTTGGGATTAAAATCTGAGTTTAATTTCCTTTCAACTCAAGTTTCTAAATTAAAATTCAAGTTAATGAACAATATTTTTTCTATTCTTAAAAATGTTTTAACTTTTTCGTTTTAATTTCGATTGAGATAATTTTTTTTTTCTATACGTTCACAACGAAAAGACGAATAAAATTCTACTCTATTTTTATTTGGTTGATGATAAACAAAGAATTCAGCCCCGCCTAGTAGCAACAGTTTCGGGAGAAAAAGTACAAAATAAATAGATAATTCATTAAGATAGGCATCAATACCTTGTTTATACTTCAAGCAAAACATTATCTTATTGATACTCCATTATTCTAATATTATGATAATGACAATAGAATAAGTGGTTGCAGGCTAGTCTCTCGCTACATCTACACTAAATCAAATATATAAGTGGACTAGTCAAGCAAATGTAACATCGTTTATTTGTACTTGTAATTTTTTTTTATATATGTGTAAAACTCAATGTTTCGGTTGTTTTTATTAAATCGTTACACTAAAATTGAGTGTTACACATATATACAAATGATGACACACGTACATATAAAAAAAAGTTGACATTTTTTGGACTAATTTGGTTGTCGGACTTGAGACAATTCTATCCGGATTTATCATTCATTGAATTTTTCTCAAAACAATGTCACTTTCCGCGAGACGCTGATAGGGAGTGAGAGTAGCAATAGATAAGAAAAAACGGGGGAGTGGGAGGAGCCATAATAGTTCCTCCATAAGTCAGAGAGAGAGAGAGAGATCTATAATTACAATTCATGGTATAAAAAACAGTAAGAGCGACTTTTATTTGAGACTTCACCATCGGCGGAATGCACAGTGTTCTGACTTTTGGCTGTAAACTAGAAACTAAAGATAAGAGGCCCAGGGGTCTTAATCCATGTCGAATTATACTATTATACTAAAGTAGGTCTGTCTTGCCCTTTTTTTTTCTTTTTTGTTTTTCTCTTCTTTTGCGGGGTGCGGGCTTTTGGGAATTGATCTACTAATCTAAGGCGTTGCCTTTTTACATTCATTCATTCGTTCATTTGATGGGTGGTCATGGGAGTAGGAGATCTTCTTTTCATTGTTTTCAATATTATTACTTTGACTAATTCACTTTCACACTTGCAGTTGCAATGGATCCACATCCGACTTCTAAAAAGGAAGGGTCAATCGTCATTGGTGACGTCTTCTCTTTCATTTTTTAATCATATTATATTATATAACCTCAATAATTATCTTCTTGCACTCTAAAGTCAAACCTGAAGCGTCATTAAAAGTAAGATTTAGAAAAAGACCTGGTGATTGCATGAGCATTTTAATGGGACACCAATAATGCCGTTTATTGATTATTCCGTTGTTGAAGATATAGATTTACAAATGATACAAGAATAAGTACGCGTATTTTACTACATAATTTTTGATACAACAAAAAAACAAATTCAAAATTAACAAGTTCTGGCATGAGATAAAAAACGAAAACGACAGACTAATTAAACAGTGGATGCACTGGTGTGAAGTTGAACAAGAGAGGCATAAACGCCGTCCTTGATGTTAATCAAAGTTTCATGCCTGCCTTTTTCAACGATCAAACCGTTCTTGACGACCGCAATAACATCGGCATTCTTGATGGTGGATAGCCGATGAGCCACTACCACGGTGGTACGGTTAACCATCACTCTATCGAGTGCATCTTGAACCACTCGCTCCGACTCAGCATCAAGCGCACTCGTCGCCTCATCCAACAACAGTATCTTCGGGCTTTTCACGATTGCCCTTGCAATTGCCACCCTCTGTTTCTGCCCTCCCGACAATTGCACTCCTCGTTCTCCCACCGCCGTGTCATACCCCTGTGCACGTGCCACGTTCAAAACGACAACATTAATAAATCCGCCTAAAAGTGTTGAAAAAAAAGGGATCGACAACTTGAAAGAAAAGTACAAGGCTAAAGTTGTAGACTAGTGATGGACAATCGTTAATGTGTGAAATCCAAAACCAATTACCTGTTGTAGACTACTAATGAACTTGTGGGCATTGGCCAACTCAGAGGCCTCCAAAATCTCAGCCTCCGTGGCATTGCCTTCCTTGCCGTATGCAATGTTGGCGCGAATAGCGTCGTTGAACAAAACTGGCTCTTGGCTCACCAGCCCCATTTGCTGCCTCAACCACTTGAGTTTCAATCTCTGAATCTCTACTCCGTCTAGTGTTATGTGCCCTCCGTCTGGGTCATAAAATCTCTGTAGCAGTGCTACCACCGTCGATTTTCCACTGCCGCTTTCTCCAACAAGAGCAACCGTCTGAAAAGCACCCAAAAAAAACAAAAAAAAGTGTCCAAGAGCTTATTTGGTTGAAGAGAAAAGTTGAAAAAAAGATAAGCACGAAAAGACTCGTGGAAGGATTTTTACTAGAACCCAATACCTTGCCAGAATGAATAGTTAAGCTGAGATCTTTGAAAACTTGGACATCCGGCCTTAATGGATACGTAAAGCTCACATGTCGTAACTGAATTTCTCCCCTGACGTCATCTATCGTCTCTCCGGACTCATCGCTTGGATCAATCTTTGACTTCCGATCAATTAGGGAGAATATGGAAGCCGCAGCATACCTGGCTTTGCCAGAATCAGGAGCAAATGAGCTTGACTGAGAAACGCCCAAAGCTGCCAAGGTCAAAGCAAAGAAAACCTACAAACCGACATTCAGCTCATCATTAGTGTCTATCTTGACATTGAATAATAAAAGCTAGCCTAGCCTAGCGGATAAAGAAAAGAGTAGAATTCTTGTTTGGTTACCCTGAAAACGTCTGAAAATGTAGCCTTGCCAGCCTCCATGAGTTTAGATCCGGCGTAGAAACTCGTTGCATAGACGGTATATAGCAAGAAGAAAGATACTCCAAATCCAATTCCACTGATCAAGCCTTGCCTTATCCCTGTTTTCTTGGGGCCTTCGCATTTATTTTTGTACAACTCCATCACTTTCTCTTCCGCGCAGAAAGAAGACACTGTTCTTATGCTCCCCACTGCATCATTTGCTACTTGACTCGCCTCCTCGTACATCGCCTGCAAAACATAACAACATTAGTGATAAACAGTTTTTTTTTTCCCACCTAACTCATTAGTTTAAAAGCGAGCACGCATACCTTTGCATCTGCGCTGAACCCTTTCATGAACTTAATCTGAACATATCCATTGACTCCAATAAGAGGAAGCAAGATGAGAACGATAAAAGCCAACTGCCAACATGCTTGAAAGGCAATAATAAGACCCGCCAATGCTGATGCACTGTTCTCAACCAGCAGCCCAAGTGCATCTCCAACTAGAGCGCGCACAGATGCTGCATCAGCAGAGAGCCTTGAACCAATCACACCGCTCGAATGATCCGACTCATCAAACCATCCCACTTCCATGTTCACCACTTTCTCAAAACACATCACTCTTATGCGTTGAATTAACTTGTTCCCAGCAACGGCAAAGAAGTAGCCTCTTGCTGGGATTGCCAGAAATCCGACAATTCCAAGAACTACAAACATAAGGGACCAAAAGTTTGCATCATCCTCCTGCTCATCAGCCGGCTCATACAATACCTTTATGACAGTGGAAAGAAGCAGACCGAAAATTGGCATTATAACCCCATTAACAATTGCAGCCACAGCTCCCATCAGAAGCACAAGTATCTCAGGCTTGTTAAGAGCTGCGAGGCGGAGGAGTGAGATCTTTGGAAGATCTTCCGCTGCTTTTGCAGGGGTTGCTTCTGGATCGGGCAATGCAGTATCATGGATGCCGGTAGGTAGACCAAAAGAGACAGAAAATGAGTGGCGGCTGCTATTTCCTACAGATGATCCTCGACTGATAGATCGCATGAATGACCCTCTTTGGCTTGATTGTCTAAGGGATTCCGTAGAAGTAATCTCCGCTTTGTTTTGATCGCCGATGACTTGTTTAGTCTCCTTGTTAACTTCTTGCAAGCGTATAAGCTGTGAGTAAGCGCCGTTGGGGTCCTTGACTAGTTCCGAGTGTGAGCCTGATCAGTTCACAATATGTTCATAAGTGACGTGACACAACAAATTAAGGCAGCAAAGTGCAAAGTATCTAATCTAGTGGTCATGGAATGCATTATGCAGGACTAGGAAAAAGAAAAGCTATACCCTTTTCAACCATCTTTCCTCTATGGATGACGGCAATCATATCAGCATTCCTCACAGTGCTCAAACGGTGAGCAACAATGACAGTAGTTCTGTTGACCATAATTCTGTCTAATGCTTCTTGCACTATCCTTTCGGATTCTGCGTCCAGTGCACTCGTTGCTTCATCAAGAAGCAAAATCCGCGGGTCTTTCAGAATTGCTCTGGCTATGGCAACTCTCTGTTTTTGACCTCCAGAGAGCTGAGTCCCGTGTTCGCCTACCATGGTATCAAGTCCCTGAGAAACGTTTGAAATTTCTCGTGTAAGCTTACTAAAATCTTAAAGATGTGAAACGAAACTCAAGTGCAATAAAATTTTGATAAGAAGTTAGAACCTGAGGTAATTTATCAATGAACTTAGCAGCATTTGCGAGTTCGGCCGCTGCTCTAATCTCTTCAAGAGTTGCGCCTTCCTTTCCGTACGCAATGTTTTCCTTAATAGAGGAAGCAAACAACACAGGTTCCTGGCTGACAAGACCGATTTTCCCTCGAATCCATCTAAGCTGTAACTCCTTCAAGTTGATGCCATCTATCAAAACTTCACCGGCTTGTGGATCGTAGAATCGCTCGATGAGACTAATGACCGTGGACTTGCCACTTCCACTCTCTCCGACCAAAGCTGCAGTGGTGCCACTGGGGATAGAAAGCGAGAATCCGCTGAATATTTGCTCCTCCGGTCTTGTTGGATAACTAAAATTGACCTCTCTTAACTCAATATCTCCGCGAATATCTTCCAATATCTTTCCACTATCGTCATAAGCATCAATCTCTGGCTTCCTATGGATAGTCTCAAACATCTTAAATGCTGCAGCTTGACCAGAAGCAAATGCACTCAGGCAAGGAGATGTCTGCCCCAGCGACCTGACTCATCCCCAAGGCAAACATTGTTTGTTTGCACATATAAAAAAAAAAAAAGTCAATAAATAAATTGTATCTTATTACTATTATTTATTAATTAAAAAAAAAGGGAAATAAAATTAAATTGGAGTTTCTACTTCATCTTCTTCTTCTTACATAGATCCGGTCAAGACAGCAACAATAACGTTGATAACATCACCCCCAGTATATCCTTTTTCTCTAATCATCTTAGAACCAAACCATATAGCCAATGCATAACTGCAAAAGACGAGCAACATAATCATGCCAAGACCGAGTCCAGCAGCTGTGCCTTCAAAAACACCAGATTTGTAAGCGCTAACAAGAAATTTGGTGTAATTTGATATTGCTTGTTTCTCCCCGGTGAATGATGCAACCTAGATAAGATAGACAACAAAGTTATCATTTCATGGTTGATTGTCATGATAATATATGTCTGCATTTGGCTTCGAGTGAAAATAGAGAGAGTAATTATCTTAAACAAACAAACAAGATATCGTATTATCTTTAGGAAAGGGAAGGTGACATACTGTTCTGATGGAGCCAATGGTCTGCTCAACAACAGTTGATGCTTTTGCATAAGCATTTTGGCTGCGGGACGCCATCTTAGTCATGAATACAGCCATGGACGCGCCGGCAATAACCATGAGAGGGATAGAGGACATCATAACGAGGGTGAGAAGCCACCCTTTGTAAAACGCTACTGAAAATCCTCCAATAAATGTGACTATCAACTGTATAAATTTCCCAACCTGAAATAAAAAATTGATTGCAATTAATTAATAGTTAGCTCCTGAAATCTTAATCTTTTTTTTTTTTTTTGGTAAGTGAATAGTGAATAGTGGTGAGGCAGCAAAGCATGTTTTTTCTTTCACCTTCTCTCCCATGGCGTCTTGTATGAGAACGGTGTCGCCGGACATCCTGCCAACGACCTCTCCTGTATTGGTTTCCTTGTCAAAGAAAGCAACATCTTGTCTTAATATTGTTTTCAAATATAAACCCCTGAGTCTTGAAGCTTGTCTCTCCCCTGTAACCATCCAGCAAGCCACCTCTGACAATTTTTGACAAAAACAAACAGAAACACAAATTTCATAAATACACACACGACTCATGAGACACAAACAAAAACAGAATCCATTGACAACTAACTACTTACGGAGAAACGCTACGACAAGAGCCGCCACTGCCAAGTACACAAATTTCAGAGCCACCTATATTCAACACAAGATTAGTTTAGAGGGGATAAGTTTTTTACTACCATCAAAAAATCAATATGAGTTTTCAATTTCATAGTACCAAACAAGGCCTAAAGATTGGTTTTCTTACCTTGGCAACCTTATCAACTGTCTCTTTGTTGTTGTCTTGGTTGCTTCCAAAGGCATTAATCAGTTCACCAAGAAGGATAGTCATATAGGGCATAGTCAATCCATTTCCAACAGCGCCAATGATGCCGAAGATCATCAACCAAACATCGGTTCTATCCGCGAAGGAGAAGAGCTTAAGATATGGAACTTTCTGATCAGCTGTTTTCTTCTTCTCTGCCTCCGACTCCGAGGCTTCTTGTTCATCTCCATTTCTCTCAGGGGTATTCTGCGCTTCTTCTACGTTGACTTTGGACGTGCCTTCTTCCTGCACATTTATGTCATCACCGCCGCTGCCGCCGCCCCTCGTCCCATTCTCTACTGCCATGGCTCAACCGTCTAACAAATTTGATCCAAACCTATCAAGCTACTTCTCTCTATATCCGCCTGCAGAAGCATATATAAGCGGAGTTAGTCAGCCAAAATGGTTTAACCACTGGACTATTCTCCGATCCGACATCAATAAAATGTCAAATTAAGCAGAAAAGTAAACGAGTAATTCCAAATAAAGAAGAAAATAAACAACAACAAAGCAAAAGCAAAAGCTGACCAAGTACAAAAGAAAATAAAAATCTTAAAATTTCAACCAATTGATTTAACTCCAACACCCATGTTTGCTCTCCAAGTATGTATGACACTCAATGCAGCCATAGAGAAAGGGGGGAAAAAAATGTAAAAGTTGTTCTTTATGTTTCAGAGAAGACACATACAAGCAGTGGAGGAATATATCCACGACAGAAAAAGAAAGAAAACAAATTTCGATGAAGATCCAGGCCGGACAGAGAGGACAAAAGGTAAAAGAAACTTAATCAGAAACTCTGCAAATCAAATCCAAATCACAGAAACAATTGATATTGAACAACATAAGCCAAAAGCATAAAGACGAAAAAGAACAATACATTTATTATGGAGTAATAGTACGAGAAACCCAGATGCCAAAAGGAGCAAAAAGAAAGAACAAGTGATATTTGTTGTCGAAAATTTCCTTCCCTAGAAAGATCAAAAGGGATGTGTTTGGTTGCTTCACTTATTGAGCCTTTTCTTTTTCCAGACTAGATGCTCTGTTCTCGGGTCCTTTTTTGTACATTATTTATATAATTTGGATTAGATGCGGTACGTCATTGCTTAAAGCCCAAGCATCTTTTGTTTTGTTGTAACTTGCAACGTTTTTAGCACTTGTGGCACCTGAATTTTTCTACCTATTAACTTCAAATATTACTGAAAACTAAACAAGTTTTTTAGAAAATTCAATACCAATTTATGAACTAATTGCTTAAAAATAGTAACTTTTCACGTGTTAAAATGTCAAATTACAAGAAGTCTATCACTATGGGGTAGAAGAAGAGTTAAAATATTCGTGCATATTTCTGAACAAATTTCATCACGATTAAAAAATGGTTTCAAACTTGTTATTGTAATTCTCCAAAAATATATTTTGTTGTAATTCTATTCATAATTTTTTAATCTCAACGACTGAAATTGGTTGTTATTGTTATTGTAATTCTCCAAAAATATATTTTGTTGTAATTCTATTCATAATTTTTTAATCTCAACAACTGAAATTAGTTGTTATTCTGAAGGAAAAACTTTCAGAAATTAAAGAGAGACTATTAAAAAAATTAAGGGCATAAATGGCAAAAACGAGGTAATAGTATATTAATATAATAAATAATAGTAATATATATAATAATATAAACAGGAAAGAATAGCTAGCTGTTCCCGCTGGTCAAAGCGGCCAGCCTTTCCTTGAAACTTTGTTTATTCCCATGCTCGCAGCACAATTTAAGTTTTGTTCACTTCACATATAATATTTTTTTAGAATGTTTAATTATAATAAAAAAATTAAACGTGATATTTTTAAAAAAAATATTAATTGTAAAATTTTAAAATTAAAAACTTAAATTTATAAAATGGATGAGATCTTAATTAATTTTTAAAAAATAAAACTCAATTTTTGCATTATCTTCTTGGAATGAGCGAATTTCTACCGTCTCTTTTTGTCTTCTTCCTTCCCATCCCTTGCGTCCATATTAATTGTTTACTAATTTTCTTTTGCAGCCCTTCTTTTTTGAAAAATTACTATAATTCTTTTCCTTGTTGGAAATGAAAGGATGGTTTTGAAGCTTTCAGGTTCCAAACGGTAACAACCCTCAGGATTGAAGTTAAGGTGATGTTTGGTAGAGGGATTCATTCCCTGATTCGAATTATGATTCGTAGTTAGTTATAGTATTTTCTCTCACAAAAAATACACGTAAATCGAAAATGATTCTAATCACATGGTTCTAATCCATGAACTAAATGGACTCTAACTAAATGGACTCTAAGAGTGGCAATTCATTTTACGTATTGTGTTCGTATCGTATTTTAATCATTTTTTTTAATTTATAGTAAACTTTAACACAATCTGTGACACAAATTTTTTTAAAAAATGCAATACAAACACGACACAACCACTTTATAGGTTGATACGACGTGACATGAAAATGACTCGTGATACGAAATTGACATGTAAACTCAAAATTGACACAAAAATTGTATACTTTTATTTAATTTTTTATATATTAGAAATAATTTAAAATTCATAACATACTAAAATACAATAACATCTATTAAAACTAAGCAAATAATAGTTTAAGATTTTGAATATAACTATTATGATATCACAAGTTCATAATAAAATTAAAAATATGTAATGAAAAATATATGTATTTTTTAGCTTTTTACAATTCTCGTGTTGTGTTCGGGTTAGGCGGGTCCAACCCGAAAGTTGACTCGTGTTTTTCGTGTTAATTTCATGTCAACCCAATTCTGACCCGAACCTCTTTTTTCTCAACCCTAACTGGCGAAATTCGTATCGTTTTCGAGTCATATTATCATGCCGTGACTCATTTTGCAGGCCATAATTCAGGCATCAACAAGACTTGAAGATGATAATTGCCTTTTTTTCTAAGGTTCCGTTCATTTTACCGATTTAAGTTTAGAATTTAAGTTTTGCTATAGTAAAAAGCTTTCATAAACAGTCACGTCTAACTTTTTGTTACAGTAAAAAACTCTCATATAAAGTCACATCTCAACTTAAATTAAAATTTTAAATCAGTGAGCTAAACGGCATTGATTCAAAAAAAAAATAAAAAATAAAAACTTCTCCTTTTAATGGTAATAGTTGCGTATAATTCTTTTCAAAAAGAAAAAGTTGCTTATAATTCATTTGAATAAAAAAAAAAGTCATAGGAGGCCAAGTGGCCAACTCAGAAACGTTGTCCGCTTAAACGTGAAGGCCAAGTGTGGATTCGCACATGGATATCAACTATCAAAGCTCAATAAAAAGTCAAATAATATAGCAAAAAATAAAAATAAAAATAATTCAAACTTGTCACCTCATCATATTTGTTTATAATCCATGTCTAAGGAAAAAAGCAAAATATTTTTGACTCTAAAACTTGGTTGGTGGACCTTCAAGCGGTTGGGTTTGTCTTTTCCTTTTTTTTTTCTTTTTTTTTTTGGGGGTAGAAATTGTGTATTTCCTTTGCTAATTTAGCAGCTAGGAGTCTCGTGTATAGCAAATGACCAAACAATCCATTTGCTTTTCACTGCAGAGGTCTATCAATTAGCATGATTAGGGGGTAAACTGCTTTCATAAACAAAAATAAATATCTTCTAATTGATTGTGCTTTAGACTATATGAGTTGGGATGTTGATAAGTAGCGTTAATATTTTGCTAGACAAAATAAAACCGACGCTACCACATGTGACGAATAGAAAACTTACATGCTAATTAATCAAATGACTCTCTAGAAGCCTGATTTCCAGGGTCAACCTAATTAGTTGTATTATTGAAGTCATATGTCATTCATTTCCCACTACTCTTTAGCAAAAAGACAATTATTATTGTATTTCAGCCACACACACAAAAAAAAAGACAACTATTATTCTATGATATGATAAATCCTTAAAAAAATAAAAAATAAAAAAGATAACATTATTTTATTTTATGATACTAGTTTTGTAATATGCTCGTACATATTATCATGTTGCAGACACTTAAAAAGTTATTATTTATTGAATAATAAGAAATTTATTTATACAACTATTTAAAGATTTTTGTATTTATCTTAAAAAAAGTGTAAAAAATAAGAGACATTTAAAAAAATATTTTAACCAACCAAAAATTAATAGGAACACATATAAAAAATACTCTCATAAAATTAAAGCGAGAAATAATATATTTTTAAAAAACACACAAAAAATTAAAATATAAAAAAATCATAAAAAAATAAAAATAAAAAAAGAAATAAATTGAGGGACTGCCACGTAACAACTTCATAAAAAAGAATTTTTACTCCTTTATAGGATTAATTTCAAAAATTCTCCCTGAACTATGCCCCTTGTAACATTGTGCTCATGAATTTTAAAACGTAACGTCCTCTTTTCACGAACTTTGTTCTGTTAACAAGTTTTTTCCTTCTGTTACAATGAGTGACGGAATTGTCACGTGTCACTTATTTAGTGAGAATTGAAAGCGTACTTACGCTTATACCTAGAGATGTCAAATGGGTCGGGACGTCCATGGATGGCCTGACCCAATCCGTAATAGTGCTAGATTCGGCACGACCCGGTACGCTACTGTTACGGGTCGTGCCGGCCTGGCACGTGTAATGTGCTAGGGCTGGGCCTGGGCTTCTCAGCCCGCAGACCTAGCCCGTGAAGGCCTGCGGCCCGGCCCAAGCCCAGTTCGACCCAAGCCCGAATTCAGCCCGGCCCAGGCCTGCGAAACGGCCCATTCTAAATGTTATCGTTGGGCCCTTCGTGGGGCCAAAGGTCGGCTCATGACGTGCCTCCCATTAGGCCCGTCACAGGCCACCCATTGGGCCCACGAAGGGCCTAACGTTAACAATCCAAAAATGGCCCAAAAAATCCCCTATAAATACCCCTTAATTCCACCCTAAATCCCACACAACAATTCACTCTCAACTTCTCATCTCACTCTCATTCTATCTCTCATCTTGTCTCTTTGATTTTGATTCTAATCTTTTTTTCTCGTGATCACTCATTTTCTTGCTCTTTCATTTACAAAGTTCAAGTTCAATCAATTTCCAGAAAATGGTCGCATCAAACTTTCCTGATTTTACTGCTCTTCCTGAGCTTGGTGATGAGGCTTTTTTAGGATGAAATGATGCCGCCCAACCTTACCCCCACTGAACCAGAAAATGCTCCGGTAGATAATGATTCAGTGCACAACGAGGAAGCTGGAGAACGCAGCAGGGGAAAAAGACCGTGAACTTCCCGGCATGGCAGCATTTCACCGAGGAGCCCCGGCCAAATCCAAAAACAGGTGAAATGGAAATTCGTGCGATATGTAAATATTGTAAAAAATAATTTTCTAATAAAAAGGGTAGGGGTACTGGTCATCTGGATAGACATTGGAAAGTATGTCTACCGTTGCACTAAGGTGGGAGTGTGGACTCTCGCCAACAAACACTATCACTTACATCACAAGGGTTACAAAATTTTACATACGATGCACAACGTGCTCGTGAGGCACTAGCTAAATTTCTAGCTTGTGCCGAATTGCCTCTTTCTTTTGTAGATGATGCGTCATTCAAAAAATTCATCCAGACGACCTTCTGCCCACAATTTAAACAGGTAAGTAGAAACACAACTCGTTCTGATTACATGAAAGTGTTTTAAGCAATAAGACAATCTTTTGTTGATAATTTTATGACTTTTAATGCTACTGTCTCTTGCACTTTTGATCTATGGGAGGGGTGCAATAAAACTGGATATTTATGTGTCACGACGCATTATGTTGATGACGAATGGGTTTTACAAAAATGAATAATTAGTTTTCATTTATGTCCATATCCTCATAACGCATCATCTAGTTTTGGTACAATAATGGAACTTTTTGGGTTTTATGGGATAGAAGATAAAGTTTTAACTATTACTTTTGATAATGCGTGAGCTAACACGACTGCAATTAACATGTTTAAACGTAGTTTGAAATCAGTGTTTGGAGGGGGGGGGGAGATTTTTCATCAACGGTGTGCATGTCACATAATTAATTTAATAGTTCATGTAGGAATTGAACATATTTCATTTAATCTAACAAATATTATAGAATATTTATCATTCATATCTAGTTCTCGAGCTCAGCTCCAAGAATTCAAACAATATTGCAGGAACAGTCAGATGCGCCCAAGAAAGTTTCGAACTGACGTGAGACATAGGTGGAATTCCACCTATTTAATGTTGAAGGCAACACTCACGTATTCACAGCTTATCAAGATGTATGTAAACAAAAGAACGATCAACTTTTAATTTTCGATACAAATTGGCAGATTGGTGAGTATTTTTTTAAATTTCTAGAAGTTTTTTACAATGCCACTGAATTACTTTTTGGAGTTTATTATCCTACTGCACATTTAGCTTTACATTAACTATTTAATATTTCAGAAAATAAATTTAAAATTTATTGGTCAAGTTGTCCTATGTTATATGCATTGGCAACCGTTTTAGATCTTAGGTGCGGAGTAGATGAGACTGACTCATTGATGACTGCTACATCAGAAAATTTAGGAATAGATATGCAACTAACTATTACTGACGCTAAAAGAATGTTAGAAAATGTATTTAGTTTGTATGAAGCAAAATACGACACATGTCAAAAAGAACAGAGAACTTCGACGTCAACTAGCAGTTCAGGGCCAAAAGGATCGTCGTGGAGTTTCTTGAAGAAGAAAAAGAAAACGGTAGGATCGTCTGTTGGTTGCCGAATCGAATTCGGCGGCAGAAGCGTGGTAGGAAAACAGTGGATCGTGTATAACAAAAATTTCATAAAACTTTTGAGATACTCTATAGATTATATTAATTTATGCACGAATAAATTAATCACATTAATTTATATGATTCAAGGATCAACCGAAAAAATACCTGGTAGCCGACTCGGATGATAACTTGAATTTCTTTGACCACGAACAGTCCTTGCTCCAAGCTTTGTGTTTAGAATACCAAAGTCTTCCACGTCAATTCCTTGATTCTACGTAGACGTGTGTGTGGGCACACGTGAGACAAAACAGGTTTCTGAAACACTCGAATTTCCATAAACACCAACGCATGCACGATGTGAAATTTTTGGAGAAAAATTTTTGCTATCTTTTTTTTTCTTGCTATGAGAATTTCGGCCACAACAATTAGGGCTGAATAAGATATATCAAAAATTGTCTCTACAATTTTCTATCTTTCTCATATTTAAAGAGTAGAAGTCAAACTTCAAAATAGAATCAAATCCTCATCTCCAATTTTGAATTTGGAACAAAAAATCCCTTCCCCTTATCCACAAGGTGGCCGGCCACACTCTAGGGTTTTATCCCTGTGTGTGGTGCCTATCTCAGATAGGGAAGGAAGAGATTTTATCCTTTATCCAGTAGTCCAATTTTAATTCAGATTCAAATTCGAATTTAAGTCAAACTTAAATTAATTTGAATTCTAAATTGAACAACTTATCAAATAAGTTTAAAAGGATAAATTTAAATTATGTTCACAATTCAAATTCAAATTTAAATAATCACATTATTTAAATAATAA
>NW_010358720.1:181284-182145 GCF_000414095.1 Morus notabilis | reverse complement strand
GAATGACATGTATTAATAATGTTTTAATTAAAGATTCTGAACTTTAATTAAATTCATTATGAACAACGTTATTGATTATTATCGTTAAACATTATCCTCTCATATATAATACTTATATACAATGTTTAAGGTTACATAAATAATCACGGAATTTTCATTTGATATTCATAAAATATTCATAAATATATCACATAAAATGATGAATAAACTCTTTTATTAATTAAATAATAAATATCCTATTACATCTCATGCTTCTAGGACACTATTCCCAACAATCTCCCACTTGTCCTAAAGCAGGTGTGTCATGTCTCTAATCCCAAATCCATCTAAGTGCCGATCAAATACATTCAATGGCAATGTCTTGGTGAACGGGTCAGCAAGGTTGTCCTCTAACGCGATCTTTAGAACCACTACATCGCCTCTATCCATAATGTCTCTGATCAGGTGATATTTCCTTTCTATATGTTTCGCACTCTTATGGCTTCTAGGTTCCTTTGAATTAGCCACCGCTCCACTGTTGTCGCAGTAGAGCTTAATTGGCTTATCCATATTTGGAACAACTTTCAGATCAGTTAAGAACTTCCTGGGCCATGTAGCTTCTTTTGCGGCTTCACAAGCTACAACATATTCAGCTTCCATGGTAGAGTCAGCAACACACTTTTGCTTTATACTTCTCCATACCACGGCTCCTCCATTAAGAGTGAACACAGATCCAGATGTCGACCGTCGACTATCTCTATCCGATTGGAAATCAGAATCTGTGTATCCGGTGAGAGACAGATCTTCTCCGGAATATATCAACATATAGTTTCTCGTTCTCCTAAGATACTTGAGAATACACTTTACTGCAACCCAATGATC
>NW_010358720.1:178486-179799 GCF_000414095.1 Morus notabilis | reverse complement strand
GTTGTGGTGTGGTGTACCGGGTGCAGTCAATTGGGATACCACACCTTCTTCAATCAAGAAATCCCGAAACTCTTGGTTATTCACCCCACCCCCTCGATCTAATCAAAGTGTCTTGATTGGTTTACCAAACTGTTTTTCAACTTCTGCTCAGAATTCTCTAAACTTTCTAAAAGTTTCAGATTTGTTGCATCAGGTAAACATAACCATATCTCGAATAGTCGTCAATAAAGGTGACGTAATATTCGTAACCTCCTCTTGCTTGGACATTTAACGGTCCACATACATCTGAATGTATCAGCTGAAGGGGTTCTGTAGCTCTCATTCCTTTTGCTGTAAAAGGCCTCTTGGTCATTTTACCTTCCAAATAAGATTCACAGACCGGAAGCTCGCCAACTATTAGCTCACGCAAAGGACCATCTTTTACCAGTCTTTCAATCCTATTTAGGTTAATATAACCAAGTCTAAGGTGCCACAGATATGTGTTATTTTCGTGAGAAATCTTTTGCTTTTTATTCTTAGGTTCGGCAACTCTGAACATTTCAGTATTAAGCAGTGAGTTAGGTATTGGTTTTATATAATATAAACCATCATCCAGACGTCCAGAACAAATATTTAAACCATTTTGAGAAATATGAACAAATTCATTATCAAAATAAACTTTAAATAATTGTTCAAATAACTTAGCCACAGAAATCAAATTTCTACGAATGTCTGGAATAAAATAAACATTGTTCAAAACTAAAAATTTATTTTTCCTAAAACGAAGTCTAACTTCTCCCACTGCTTTTGTCGAAACTCTTGCGCCATTGCCCACTTTCATCGTGTAGTCCCCATTGGCTAGCTCGGTGTAAGAACTAAGACTCTGCAAAGAAAAACAAACATGATTAGTTGCTCCCGAATCAATTATCCAGGCTGAGGTATCACCCTCTACTAAACATGTTTCAAGAACTAGTAAATCTGATTTACCTTGTTCCTTTTTCTTTTTCAGCTCCTCGAGATACTTGTGACAGTTTCTCTTCCAGTGCCCTTCGCCATTGCAGTGGAAACACTTTCCTTTGGGTTTCTGGATGGGGCCCTTTGCCTTCTTGGGTCTCTTGTTCTTTCCATTCTTTGCTTTTTCCTGGTTCTGGTTCTTTCTTTTATTTTTATCAGAACTTCCTGCAACTACAACATTTGCTTCTCCTCCCTTCTTTTGTTGTGGATTCAAAGTTTTGCAAGTCATTCATGAGTTCAGTGAGATTTGACTTTTTCTTGTTCATAACAAAATTGTTCACGAACTCATGAAAGTCAGGGGATAGGCTTTCCAAGATGAT
>NW_010358720.1:178226-178402 GCF_000414095.1 Morus notabilis | reverse complement strand
TTGTCATTCATGAAAGCCCTAACAGCATCCAAACGAGCCTTTTCAGAGGGAGCGCCGAACATGGCTTCTAGAGACTCCATTATCTCATAAGCAGTCTCCATCTCCTCATGCTTCTTGCGAAGCACATCGCTCATACTTGCCAGCATAAAGCACTTTGCTTTGTTGTTGGCCTTAAT
>NW_010358720.1:177904-178160 GCF_000414095.1 Morus notabilis | reverse complement strand
CTAGGACAAATTTGTAGTCTTCGCAGACCAATAGTATGTTCATGTTACTTTTCCACTTAGCCTAGTTATCACCGTCTCATTTTTCAGTCGCTAGTAGTGTGGTAATGGGATTTGACATATTGCTGGAAATAAATAGAATATTCATCTAATCAATTTATGTGCATGAATATCAAGGCATGTTAATTTTGGCACAATTAAATATGATGCATGATGCACATGAAAAATACATAAATCATGTTTTAATTTTAGGTGCCAA
>NW_010358720.1:174719-175033 GCF_000414095.1 Morus notabilis | reverse complement strand
AGTACCATTGATTCTCTAATGGATAGTGATTCATAAAACACATTCATGAACCAGAGCGCTCTAACTAATCCAAGTACCGAATCAACACTCAAGAGAATTATTTATCTGCTTCTTTCTCAAGAAGGAATAGATTCCATCTCGTATAATAACATTCCCAGCTACCTATTTCATTATGTCTCCAAAATACAAGGAATAGGAGTCAGGGTCTCAAAATCCGTACCGAGTAAATCAAAAGACATAAATCCATAAACAGGAGTTTGTTAAGAACTCAGGATTAAGATCATCCTATATATGACCATCGGTAGACTCAATTA
>NW_010358720.1:161436-174663 GCF_000414095.1 Morus notabilis | reverse complement strand
TGTTCCACATAATCTCATTATGCGAAATACACTCATTCAATATCTTGCCATATTAACAGTGCGGATAACACCGTTCCATTCTAAATGGGAATGACATGTATTTACAAATGTTTTAATTAAAGATTCTGAACTTTAATTAAATTCATTATGAACAATTACTTTTGATTATTATCCTTAAACATTATCCTCTCGTATACAACACTTATATACCATGTTTAAGGTTACATAAATAATCAAGGAATTTTATTTGATATTCATAAAATATTCATAAATATAGGCACATAAAATGATGAATAAACTCTTTTATTAAATAAATAATAAATATCCTTTTACATCTCATGCTTCTAGGACACTATTCCCAACATCGTCATCAACACACGCGTCTACCGAATTAGTAAAATATTTTAAAGTAAATTTTGTAATCGATGATGACAAACTAGACAGCTTACAATGGTGGAAGAGCAAGACCGGTCATTTTCTAACACTGTCCGTAATAGCTCGTGACATTCTGACAACTCCAGTGTCAACGGTAGCATCGGAGCAAGCTTTAGCGCAAGCAACTGAATTCTTGACGAGAAGAAAAGCAGAATGCGTCCAGATATCTTGGAGGGGCTAATGTGCATTAAAGACTAGGAAGATGCTAGAAGACGAAAACAACAATACGTAGATGATTCAATGCAAGAATATTTTTCTAACTTAGAAATAACAGAATCTTCTGGAAGCACTTAGGTTTGTAATTTATTATTCCTACGGCACTTTTTTTTTCCTTCGCTAAGGTTTTGTCCCGATCTCCCAACGGGTTTTACTTGGCAAGGTTTTTAACGAGGCAGTCATTTATGTGTACTTATTCCTATTATGTCAATTCAATAAAATCACATCTTTTTGGAGCATATGATATATTTTATTTTTTTTAATTAAATTTTTAAAAAAATACAATTTGTTGGGCCAGCCCGTGAAGGGCCTGGGCCTAGGCTCGGCCCTGGCCCTTATGAACTAGGGCCGCGGGCCTGAGTTTTTCTCCTCATGCCCGGCCCAGGGACGGCCCTGCACTGTGCAGGGCCTGGTGTTGGACGTGTCATGTTGGCCCGACACAACACGTTTGACACCTCTACTTATACCCTCATAATAAGAGAATTCCCCATTTTTATTGAAAAAATCACCATCTTCTCTGTGGGAAACATCATCCGCTTCAACCTAAATCCATAAATTTTAGACTTTCGACCAACAGAAAGGCATTAAAACATCATTAAAGCTTTACAAAAACACAAAAATCACATCTCCACACATGCAACATGACCAAGATCTCGCTATCGTACTCGTCGCGACACTGCAAGGGCATGTCGGACTTGAATCTCTCTATCAGGACCATCACCGATCTACTTGAATCTCTCTATTGTCTTGGAGCCGCAAAGGAGATCTCCTTCGCGTGTCCATCATGGGCCCACAACCAAGATCTCGCTGTCATTCTCATCCCACACTACAAGGCCGCATGTCAAATAGGCATTTCAAGGCTCTAGCTCATTCACGACGAAATCTCCCTTTTCTTTGTCCACTCTAACAATGTTTGGGCAGAGAAGCGCGGCGAAGGAAGATCAATCTCTCATCACCAAGAACCTTGCAGATCTTGTGCCATTGACAATAGAGGTGCCAACAAGAAAGAGAAGAGGAAAACACGGCGGCTGCACAGTAAGATATGTGGATATGTGATTTTATATTGAATACAACCAATACAAAGGAGAGATGAGAGAAGAGAAGTCAGAGACTATTAAAAGAAAGCTAAAAAGAACTAAAAAACTGAAGCAAGACTAAAGAAATAAAAGCTTGAAACATAACAGAGGCAAATGACAAGAGGAAAGTCGAAGACATGGTATTTTATGATAATGCTCTTTTCAGATGGTCATGTACGTGACGCGTAATAAATTACGTCACTCATTGTAATAAAAGAGAAAAATTTATTAACAAAATAAAGTTTAAAAGAGTGAATATTTCATTTTAAAATTTAAAAAATAAAATATTATAAAAATCATAATTCACGAAGAATTTTTAAAATTAATCCTCTTTTTGTATACGGTGAACCAAGAATCAACAACACGTTTACTCAACTTATATAAAAAAAAAAAAAAAAAAAAAAAAACAAAAAAAAAAAAACCCTTTATCCAAATTTAAAAAAAAAAAAAAAAAAAAAAAAAAAAAAAAAAAAAAAACAAATAACGTCTAATCAACCTTCCTTAGATGCAGAGAGAAATCATTAATTTAATGGTGATGGACAAGCCTCGATGACGTCCACAAACATCACTACTTTCGATTTAACTTATTAAGAATTTGACTTTTGAAAAAGGGCACAGCGAACCGAGGAATGAAAATGGGTCTATCCTTTCAATTTTATCCCCTCTCTCTACCTCCATGATTGTTATTGTTACTGTTACTTTACTGCTTCTTATCTATGGCCGTTATTTAAAGTTAGTTCGCGTTACTATCAAAATATATATTATAGAGTACAAAAATAGTTTATATAACGTATCTTTTTATATAATATAAGATTTTAGACGGTTAAATTTTTATTATGAAGTTTATATATTTTATATGTATTAATTTTTGATATAATTTTAATATGATCCGATCATTTAAAAGTTTAAATTGCAAAATGTTTAGTAATTTATTTTTTCCTAATCCTATCATAATCATAATATAGGAAAAAAAGGCAAAAACCAAAATGCGCAACGACTTGAGAAGAAATTGTGAGTGTAGAATAAGATTTAGGCCTTGTTTATTTTACTATAGTTAAAAATTTTCAGAAAATGTCATATTTTATTTTTTTATACAGTTAAAAATTCTCTAAAAATATCACATCTCAGCTCAAATTGAACGAACGAGGTCCCTAATGGTACAAATAGTGAGAATTTTGTACATTTAACCTCCGTTCATTTTACCGATTTGAGTTTAGAATTCGAGTTTTTTTATAATAAAAAGCTCTAAAAAATAATCACATTTAATTTTTTTACTACAGTAAAAGACTTTCACATAAAGTCACATATCAACTCGAATCAGCGAACTAAACGGGCTCTTAATATGTGCCAAACTACATTCAACCATTAGAAAATTACCAGAAAATAAATAAATAAATATATATATATATATATATATAGAGAGAGAGCATCAAGGAATATTAAACAGAAGAAATCCTCCGGTGCCTTCCGTGAGAAAATCAAAAGCCCAGATGCAAAGATGGAATTTGTAATTGAAGTCTTTGATTTCAACCTTAATAAACAATGCTTTCTAACCCCTTTATTCTACCAACATGCGATTATGAAACTAATTTTTTTATTTAAATAAAATAAAAACTTTAAAAGCCTCTAGAAACCAGTTCTACGCAAGTTTAATTACAGTTTGATTAGCAATATATATATCTCTCTCTTAGACTGCGAGAAGTGAACACGTCGACAATGTTGGAGAGAGGCGGCTGCTCAATGTTCCCTGTGTTGGGCGCCGGAGAAGGGAAGCTTGATGAAGCCAATGTGGAAGTTGGCGTGAGACGACTAAAAAAAAAAAGAGAGTTTTTTTTTTTTAAATGAAATGGTCCGTTTAATTTGTTAATTTAAATTTAGATATACTTTTATATAAAAAAATTTTATTATAATAAAATAATTAAATATAATTATTTTTTAAAATTTTTTATTATAATAAAATTTAAATTTAAACTTAAATTGATAAAATAAATAAATTCTTAACGTCATTTAATCGTCCGTAATCCATCTGATCACATTAAAACCTTTTTATGATTTGCGACGTTGGATGTAATCTCACCGCCTATAATGCATGCCATGCCCCCAGCAATGACGCATCCGACGTAACTTCCCTCATTGTACGTCTTTTCCTAGAAAAGATAGTAGTTATCTCCCATGATTATCATCAATTTCTTTTTTTATTTTTTTTCCGAAGCTAATGATTATCATTATTAACCGGCATAGTCATAGATAATAGATTACTGACATGTAAAACTGTAATAACTAATAACTAGTACTGGTTCGTTAGGTTAGCATTAGCACGCATGTATAGTGGGTTCGTTAAGGTACGGATGGAGTAGGCCCATTTGAAAGTTGAAACACAAATGAGTAGAGCAAGGCATAGCTGCAGCCCACCCGAAGTTGTTTCTTTGGTAACAATAATTGCAGCAAGAAATCGAAAACGGAAAGAGCGTCTCCTTATCATTTGCTTTTTGACTTTTCTTGTTTTTGTTGGGACTGCTTGCCTTTCTAATGCTCTTCTCAAAATTCAAATACTTTGCATTAACTTTTGGGGCAAACAAAAGATACTTTGCATTAACTTGCTAAAATCCAAGCTGTGCATTATAAAATAAAATTAGTCAAATATAGCTTTACAAAAAGGTCCAACAATCAATAGTGGGGAGTGGGATTTGCTTTGCATTAATCTTCCAAATATACGAGATAGCTATAGACCGTGAGGCGTCAAGTGCGTGATCGTGCACTCTTTCTAGGCTCCATCTCTATCACTCGTCATATCAAATAGTAGCTCCCAGCTGTATATCACATTGGATCCCTTTTTATACAATTTTTTTGAGGATGTGTTGTTGTAGGGTAAAAATAATTTAAGAAAAAAAAGAAAAAACATAAATCTCACAATTTTGAATTGATGGACTACTTCAAAATCATATCAAAATCGTAAAGTATATTTAAATTTAACGTTTTCTTATAAAATAAAATAAAATAAAATAAAAACATAAATCTCACGATTTTGAACCATCAGTTTTCGTCTCTTATGAGGCTTACACCAATTTAAACGCTAATACCGTTTCTTTTATATAATGTGCAAAATGCCAACGGCAATTTATTTGGAATACTCGTTCTGACAATGGCAATGGTAATCGGTGGAGTAAAGAAAGCCGTTTTAATATGGCCTTGCTCAGAAGTCAAACTTCCATTGCCTTAGGAGGTTCTTCAATATTTGCAAATTTATATTGTACCAGAAGAAGAATTCAGTTTCAAACATTCTTATGTCCAATACAACATCATGTTGCTGAGTGTTTGGCATTGACTCTAATCAGCTTGATATTTTTTAGTACAAAGTGTTGACGGTATTTTTTCGACAACTCGTAACTATCTCTCCAAAAACACTCACGGTGGCATTCACGGTTCGATCAAAGATAAAAACTGAAAAATAATGCAAAGGGGACAGTTATTTTATAGTGGTTCGGCAATAACTATTTGCCTAATCCACTTGTAAATGCACTAATATTCCAGCCGATTACAAGCTTTTTCTCAGTAATGAAATGGTGTCTAACCCATTTTTTGGGTGTTCTTGGCTCTATTTATAGGCCTTTACATGTGACTATGCCTTCCCCGTTCCCAAGGTGGAAGCCATCTTCCGTCCTCGATACTCGGGAGGGTAGGTGGGTTTTCATGATGACTGTCCCAGGAAACGCGGCTGATCCTTCTGTTCTGCCGCCTGATTTCCTGACTCATGCAGTAGCGGTCGGATCAATACTTCCCTCCTCGAGTTGACAAGACTGCTGGTGGAGAAGACTGGCAGTGCTTCCTCGACGCAATGGCCTTCAGAGGTCGAGTCACTACGCTCGACGTCTCTCGCCCCGTATGGTCTCTCGACGTGAAGGGCACATTAACTACATCCGTTCCCTTGACGCCAACGGCCGATCCTCTGCGGGGAGTCCTCGGCGTCTGTCGTTCGAGAGAGTGGTCAATCTCTCGACCATGGTGTAACAATTACCCCCTAGGCTGGGACGTCGCAGTGTGACTTCCCTGGCTATACAACGTTGAATATGCCATGTAGGAAAGGCTTTTCTGCGAGTAAAGGCGGTTGCTCGCAGGTACAGCGCATCATTATGGTTGGCTTCTTGGGCAGTGGAGTGGTCACGTCGATCATGTCAACCGTCACGTCCCCACTTCCCTGACGCCAAGTGGAACTGGAAGGATGAATCGTCGCCGTCCGATCGAGTCCTTTTCTGCTGCTCTCTCCCCGACCGTTCGATCGTGCCTTCTCGGATCCACCGTCGGATGGGACCGAATCAGATTCTACGGTCGAGATCTGGAGCCCTTTGGACTCCTCGGGGACCTTTGGACTCCTCTTTGGGCGTATATATATATATATATATATATCCTCATATCCACAGCTCTTTAATCACCAAGCCTTCAGGACACTGTTACTTTGCCAGATTCTCGCCAGAGCTTTTCGCCTCCGTGCATCCTTCTGTGCTTCGCTCGTTTTCTTGCCCTCGGACTCAGGCTCTCTCCGAATCTGGTAAGCCTTCATTCCCTATGTTCTTTCTGTGGGTCCGGTTCCGGTGTCTGCAAAAGTCATACCAAAACGCGTTGTAAGGAGGGGAGATGTACTTCCCTGATGTCGCCGGCCATGCGCCGGTAGCTGAGGCTGTGCAGTCTGACCCGTTTGGGCACCGTTGTTTTGGCCTGAGGCCTCCGAGCTTGTCTCTGGGTCTCCTTGACTTATGGCGTATGCTGTTTTTCTTCTTGCTCTGTGCTTTTGACCTCTCGACCACTAGGAGCTAACTCATCCCTCTTGTTTGCCTATTTCCAGAACATGTCGTCGAAGCAGACTAGAGGTCGAGAGGTCCCTGCGCACAGGGTCAGAGATGATCCTGAGGATGTTACGACTTCAAGCGCATCTTCGGGCGAAAGCGGGGATTCCCTGCTTCGTCAAGTGGACGAGTATGCTGAGGTGTCAACCTCGGCTTCTCAGCCGGACCCGCTCATACTCCTCGACGATGAGGGTGCTGACCCACAAGCTAGTCCCTCCGGGGGTCGAGGGTATGGGGTAGCGTCGACAAGCACCCTTACGGGTCTGGCCACAGATCTTGACCCGTCGAAGATCAAGCCCCGCGCCGCTAGGAGGGCATCCACCGATGCAGGGATCGACCCCCTACACTTTTATTTGATCATCCCAACCCCCCAACGACAGGGCTCACAACCCTCCCCCCGATCACATGACCGTGTACACTCGTGCGCTCACCTTTGGGCTAACTCTGCCCTTCCATCCATTTGTGAAGGCCCTCTGTGGTCTCCATAGGATCTCTCATGCGCAGTTGTCACCCAACTATTGGGTGACAATAAATTCTATGATAATATTGTGGAGGAAGTTTTTGAGCCTCGACCTAACTGTCGAGGAATTCTTGTACTGCTACTCCCTTAGGGCCTCCCCCAACCAAAGGGGGGTTTTTTTTACTTATCCTCCCACTCTAAGTCCAAACCTCCTGTCCCACCCGTGGTCGTCAGGAAGACCACAAGCGCTCACGGGTGGAAGCCCCAGTTCTTCTTCCTTGGGGGGAATTTCAATTCTCACCCCGTCGACGGTGAGCATCCGATGGGAACTCAAACAGTATTCAGCAAATACTGTAGGTTCCCTTTTTTTATCTCAATGACCTCTGTGCAGCTGTTGAGCCTTCTCACACTTGTTGCTACTTACCTGTAGGTGAAGAAGTCGAGCGACCAAGGCTCTCCTCTGCCGCTCTTGATCGCGTCGAGAAAATACTATCGCTCTCTACCGATCGTCGACGCGCCTCGGCCCTCAATACCCGAGAGAACCGTCTGTTGTGCGACCTGGTCGTAGAGCTCCCTCCTCCGCGCCAACCCGTAGGTCCTCCCGCGGATCTCCTTAGTGGTAAGTTGGTTTTTTCCCTTCAATCTTTTTAGCAAAAGCCAGAGGGTGTAGTCGAGATACCTCTGAATTGATCTCTCTTTTTTCATGTAGTCGTGCCATCCGAGATAAGATACACCATCCCCGCTAAGCTGAGAAAGAACAAGATTGGGGCAGAGTCAAGTGGGACGTCGAGCCAGCCTGCAGTCGAGACAGTCGCCTCCCCCGACATCACTGTAACTCCCAGAAGGGGGGTGGTCGTGATTGAACCCTCCCCGAAAAGGCGAAGGGTGAACGAGCCACAAAGCCCTCATGTGGTCGAGCGATCATCCAGGCAGAGTCGACGCCTCGAGAAGAAGAAAGGCACCGAGGTTGCCGCAAACTTGGCAGTTCCGCCCCCTCCCGCGGAGGCTCTTCTGCTGCCGGGGTCGAAGATCAACGATCCCAATTTCTTTGTTCCCGATGTGGTCGACCTCGACCTCACTCACGCTCTGCGCCTCCCTCCCTGCTTTAGCCTTCCTCTGCAGGCCATATATACCTACTTTCACGAGGAAACCTGGGACTTTTATTCTGGGGAGAGTATCCTGGAGCGGCAGCGCCTGATTGTGATGCGCCAGCTCTCGGTACGTCCCGACCTTGATTGCTATCGCTATTTTTCATATGCATATAAGTATATTTTCAATTTTTTTCTTTTTTTTTTTTAGGTTTGGTTTCCTCATCCTCACCGTGTTCCTTTCTCCTTTTGGAGTCCAGGCCCTCGAGCTCGCCCTCCATAATTACTTGGAGCTGGAGACCATTCTCAAGAGGGAAACGACGTCGGTGGCTGTCAAAAAAGAGATCAGCGCTCTTCGCACTATCCGAGACGAGCTCTCGACGAACTTGGAGGTCGAGAAGGCCAAGGTGCAATCCCTTAGGGACAAGATCTCCACCGAGAAGGCCAGCAGCTTCAAAGAGGGTCTTAGGGAGGGGAGCTCTAAGGGGGTCGAGGCGTATCTCTCATCTCCAGAGTTCCAGCGGCGGTAGAAGGAGGCGACTTCCAGGGCCATCGAGGAATTCATGGCCTCTGAGGAATTCCACAACCTGGTTGACGCCAAGCTGGAATCATTCAAGGAGTCCCAGGAGCTCAAGGACATGATCGAGGGTCAGGTGCAGCAATTCAAATCCTCGGAAGCCTTCGAGGAGCTCGTTAACCAAAGGCTTGAGGCCTACCAGTCTTCAGCTGAATTTGACGAGCTCCAATTGTCTTTAATGCAATCTGCGGGGGAGCAGATCCTCGACCGCTTCCGCAGGAAGCGCCTAGACATCAACCTTTCCTTCCTCGATGAGTCAGATAGCGAGGACGTGGTGGTGGTCGAACCAGCTTAGAGGGCTGAGGAGGTCGGGCAGATGCAGGGGGACGCCGAGCGTACCGCGAGCAACGATGGCGAGCAGTGAGGGGACTTCTTCCGGATGCTTTTATTGTTTCTGCAACACTTTTCTCTGTCTTTTCTTTATGGGGCCATGAGGCTCAGACAATATTTATTTGGTGATTTGTAATGACCATAAGGTCGAGACAAGTTTTTTATTTGTTTTTTCTATATATATTCATGCTTACTTTTGCTCACTGTGTGTATGGATATTGCGCATGTGTAGACTCTTTTGCTAGGTATGGTTGAGTTCTGGCTCGGCCACCTTTGCAAGTTTTTTTTTTGTGGGGGGCCTCATTGTTGGGCCTTACTACCCCCTCGCCGAAGCTGAGTTTTAAAACTCGGCTTTGGCGTATTATTGTCAACGCTTCGACGTAGATGGTAGAATATTAAGTGTAGAAAATCTGCTTGTTGCTTAAGTATGGTTGGGCCAGAGCCCCACCGCCTTTGCAAGTTCGAGGGGGCCTTATTGTCCCCTCGCCAAAAATAAAGTCTTGGACTTATTTTTGGCACACCGTTGTCGACGTGTCGACAATTTTTGGTCGGCGTATTGACAGTGTTGAGTCGACGTATCAACTATTTGATTTGGTCGACGTATCGACTAGTAGATGGTTAGACGCGCGTAACAAAAATCGGTCGTAAGGCAAGCTTTGTTGATTAAGCGTACAATGCACGTTGCCTTTTATCCATGTAGAATTTACAAGTTGGCTTTTCAGCCTGCCAGAAAGGGAAATGAGACAGAATAAAAGTAAAAAAAACATTGAGTTTGCTCTGTTAGGTCGACGTTTCTCAGGATTACTGGTAGTAGACCTTCAACTGGTCCGCATTCTAAGTATGCTTGATGCCTCGACCGTCGAGCTCTGGCAGTCGATACGACCCATTAGCCACGACCTCTTTTATTCTGTAAGGCCCTTCCCAGGTTGGGCCCAAGGCCCCGGAGTTCTTGGGTTTGGTGTTGGGAGTTACCACCCGTAAGACTAGGTCTCCGACCCCGAAGCGCTTTTGCTTGACCTTTTTGTTATAATACCTGGCAGTTATTACCTGGTAGGCGGCGAGCCTTAGCTGTGCATCTGTGCATCTTTCTTCCAGGAGGTCGAGCTCTAAACCCATCAGCTCGGCGTTCCTATCCTCCTCGTACCGGGTTACCCGGTTGGTCGGGATGGATACCTCGACTGGAAAGACTGCTTCGACCCCGGACGCCATCGAGAATGGGGTTTCCCCCGTAGTAGTTCTACTCGTCGTTCTGTAGGCCCACAGCACTTTCGGTAGCTCGTCGGCCCATTTCCCTTTGTAGGCATCGAGACGTCGTTTGAGTGTGACTTTGATTATCTTATTAACTGCCTCGACCTGCCCGTTGGACTGGGGTATATAACAGAGGAAAAATTCTTATGGATCCCCAGTAGCTCGCAAAACTGGCTGGTGTTGTCATTGTTAAACTACTTCGCGTTGTCGGACACGAGAGAATGTGGCACACCAAACCTGCAAACTATGTTGTTCCATATGAAGTTTGTACATTTTTCCTCTGAGATGGTCGTCAATGGCTCGGCCTCCACCCATTTGGTAAAGTAGTCGACGGCCACAATAGCGAACTTATACCCCCGGGGGGTTTTGTGCAGGGGGCCAATAAGATCAATTCCCCATTTAGCGAAGGGCCAGGGAGACACTATCGATGTTAGGTCCTCTGAGTGTAGTCGAGGGGTGGGAGCGTACCTCTGGCTGCTCTCACACCACTTCGCATACTCGGCTGCATCTTTCTTGAGATTTGGCCAATAGTACCCCTGCCGTAGTATTTTATAAGCTAAGGACTGTCCCCCCGCATGGTTCCCACATATCCCATCGTGCACCTCTGACAGCACTCTCTTTGCCTCTTTTGCACCGAGGCACCGGAGCAGGGGCGTCGAGTACCCCCTTCGATAGAAGAGATTGTCGTGCATTGTGTATCTCGCCGCTTGATACTTCATCTTTTTTGCTTATTGTCTGTCCTCAGGGAATTCACCGTTAACCAAGTACCTGATGATCAGGTCCATCCAGCTTGGCTGGTAATCCACCGGCACGACCTCAGGCCTCTTTTCCGTGGTCGGGGCTTTCAAGACCTCTACGGGCACCAAGTTTAAGAGCTCGGCATCTTTCGACGTCGTCAACTTGGTGAGGGCGTCGGCGTTGCTATTCTGTGCTCTTGGCAATTGCCGTATATCATAGACCATGAACTTCCCCAAGGCTTCTTTGACCTTCTTTAGATACACGGCCATTTTCTCATCCCGAGTCTGGTACTGGCCCTTCACTTAATTCACAATAAGCTATGAATCGCTGAAGATGTCCAAGCTTCCTGCGTTTAAGTGCTCTGCCAATCGGAGTCCAGCCAGCAGTGCCTCGTACTCTGCTTCGTTATTGGACGCGGGGAATTCAAACCTGATGGCCGAGGTGATCTTGTGTCCCTTAGGTGTGTGTAATACCAGTCCTGCCCCACTGCCATTGTCATTAGAGCTACCATCGACGTAGAGCTTCCATCGTGGTGGTTCGCCAGCTTCCTCGGCCCCGTCCGACAACCCCGTGAATTCTGCCACAAAGTCTGCCAGGGCTTGGCCCTTGATGGCAGTACGCAGTTTGTAGTCGATGTCGAATTGGCTGAGCTCTATGGACCATTTCAAGAGTCGACCGGAGGCATCGGGCTTTTGTAGCACCTGCCTGAGTGGGTGGTTGGTCAAGACCTGAATGCTATGGGCCTGGAAGTAGTGGCGCAACTTCCTCGCTGTCACAACTAGTGCGAGGGCGACCTTTTCCATTTGGGGATACCTCGTCTCTGCGTCGAGGAGGCGCTTGCTAGTGTAATACACTGGCAACTGCACCTTCTTCTCATCGCGGGTCACCACCGAACTAACGGCGTGCTCCGAGACCGCCAGGTAAAGGCTCAGCACCTCTCCGGTCACAGGTTTGGACAGTAGAGGGGGTTTCCTAAGGTGTTCCTTCAGTTGTTGGAACGCCCGTTCGCACTCTTCCGTCCATTGGAATGGCTTGCTTCCCCTCAGGGTATCAAAAAATGGTACGCACTTATCCGTAGATTTTGAGATAAACCTGTTAAGTGCATCCACACAGCCTGTCAGCTTCTGGATCTCCTTGGGCTTCCTTGGCGATCCCATGTCGAGAAGGGCCTGAATCTTTTTCGAATTGGCCTCAATTCCTCGACTGCTCACCATGAAACCCAAGAATATCCCTGACGCGACGTCGAAGGCACACTTTCGGGGGTTTAGCTTCATTTTGTATGTTCTGAGGACGCTGAACATTCTCCTAAGGTCCTCCACATGGTCCTCAGTCTTCCTGCTCTTTACCAGCATGTCATCCACGTACACCTCCATTGATTTTCCTATCTGCCCTGTGAACATTTTGTTGACGAGGCGTTGATAAGTTGCTCTAGCATTTTTTAGACCGAAGGGCATTACTTTGTAACAGTAGAGACCTCTGTCGGTGACAAACGTTGTGTGCTCTTCGTCGCGGTCGAGCATTGGTATCTGGTTGCACCCAGAGTATGCGTCCATGAAGCTAAGTAATTCGTGTCCCCCTGTAGCGTCGACCAATTGATCGATTCTGGGTAGTGGAAAGCTGTCCTTGGGACACGCTTTGTTCAGGTCACTAAAGTCGACGCACGTTCGCCACTCCCCGTTGGGCTTCCGCACCAGTATGGGATTTGACACCCATTTGGGGTACAAGACTTCTCGGATGAAGTTGTTTCTGATCAGCTTGTCGACCTCTTCCCGCAGGGCCTCGTATCGCTCGGCATTCGTCTTATCGCTCGGCAGTCATAGGTCGATGCTTTTGTCTCTTAGGCGAACACTTATCGTCGATATTCAGCCTATGACACATGATGTCAGGGCTTATCCCTTCCATGTCTTCGTGGGTCCAGGCGAACACGTCGAGGCTTCTTCTGAGAAACTCGACCAGTCTTTCGCGGGCCTGCGCCCCCAGCTCTGAGCCCACCCTTAGCGTTCTCATTGGCTCCCTTTCATCGATGGGGACCTCGATCAATTTCTCGACCGGTCTCGTTCCGGTCTCTTCTCCTGGGAACCTTGGATCCAAATCGAGTCCTTCCGCCCTAGTCTCCACCATCCTCAGCTCTCTCCGTACCTGTGTCGGCTCGGCATAATGGTGGACCGTCTCTGAGTATGTAAGCCTCAACTCGTACTGGTTTCCTCGAGCTCTTCCG